>NC_053491.1:436561176-436641729 GCF_905171775.1 Rana temporaria | reverse complement strand
ATGTTCGGCTCATCCCTAATTACATTAGTCCAAACTAGGCCAATGCAACTATGGAATACAATTCATACCCAAAACTTCAGCTTCAGTAATTACAGAGCTGCCTCTGTGTCTTTTATGTTATAACTTACAGGAACGACGTGCGCGAGTTTGTTTCCTCCCCCAATATATATATATATATATATATATATATATATATATATATATATATATATATCACACACATACATAAATCCTTAGCTTCACCTGAATCTAATCATCAGTTTGACTTGCCTTTTCTCCATAACACTACATTGTATACTCAGCCTAAATTGCCAAATATTAGTAACAGGTCTGCTTTGAAGTATAACAGGAGATGCTGTACTTTATACTACGACCAGATTCAATAGTAAATAAATACTAATAGTAAATTGCCTGCAGTGACTTACCTTCATGCTGAGCTCATGCTGACATCAATGAGCACCCTCCAGGTAAGAAAGGGTGTCCTCCAAGAAGGGGAGAAGGCGCGTACTGTGCACAGACTCAGACACGTCCTGATGTGGTTAGTTAGTGGCCGTCCTATAATAGAAGGATCTACCAAAAAGCGGAAGTGCCCAGCACAAGGGGTTACTTGGTGAATATGTAGGAACTGAAATCACGTGTGACTGATGTGATGATTTCTGCTGTGACTGTTTGTCATTCTGCATAAAAAATTAACATCTTCTACACATGCTATGCGTAACTAAAGTAAGACCTCTTTCACATTGAGGCGTGGAGCCGCGGTGACGGTATAGCCGCGCTATTTGTAGCGCCGCTATACCGTCGTATTTACCGCGATATTCGGGCGCTATCGGTGAGGGTTTAACCCCCGCTAGCGGCCGAAGAAGTGTTAATACCGCCCGCGTTGCGGGTGGTATTACCGCGGTTTCCCATTGATTTCAATGGGAAGGCGCGGTATAGGAGCAGTAAACACACCGCTCCTATACCGCTCCAAAGATGCGGCTAGCAGGACTTTTGGAGCGTTCCTGCTACCGCACCGCTTCAGTGTGAAAGCCTTCGGGCTTTCACATTGAAGCCTGCAGGGCATGATTTTTCATGCGGTATAGCAACGCTATTTTTAGCGCTGTACCGCATGAAAAACGCCTCAATGTGAATGGGGCCTTAGACTTGTCATTGACTTTTATGCTCATGTCTGCAGACTTGTCTACCATGGACTTCCATAGTTGCCAACATTCTCCAAAAATGTAAAAGGACACTTTTTTGTTTGTAGGCAGAATCTTATTTATATTAGGGGCAGGGCATTTATTTGTGGGTGTGGTGTAGCTGGGGCAGAAAAATTAAGTGTATGTAGCACGCCGCTGTGAAAAATGGGCATGGTTTAAACGAAATATTGGGCGTGGCTTAAACAGGTTGTGGTTAGAGTCTGAGATGAAAGAGGGATGGAAGGAGAAAGAAAAAGAGAGAAAGGGATGGAGAAATAAAGAGAGAAAGAGAAAGAGAGGGAAGGAGAGAGAAAGTAAATAGGAAAGAAAGAGGGATGGAGGGACAGCAGGTCCAGATCTTACACCACAATAGCAATATGTGTATTCCAGAAAGTTTAACAATCAGCAGATAAAGATACTCCAAACACCATCCCCCCAGGCAGATCCCATCAAACAGATAAAAGAGATGGTTAGAGACTGCAGACGTGATACAAGAGATGGTCAGAGACTGCAGATGTGATTCAAGTGACGATCAGAAAGTGTGTGGACATGATACAAGAGATGGTCAGAGAGTGTGCAGACATGATACAGGAGACGGTCAGAGAGTGTGCAGACATGGTACAGGAGACAGTCAGAGAGTGTTCGGATATGGTACAAGTGACAGTCAGAGTGTGTGCGGACATGGTACAGGAGACAGTCAGAGAGTGTTCGGATATGGTACAAGTGACAGTCAGAGAGTGTGCAGACATGGTACAGGAGACAGTCAGAGAGTGTTCGGATATGGTACAAGTGACAGTCAGAGTGTGTGCGGACATGGTACAGGAGACAGTCAGAGAGTGTTCGGATATGGTACAAGTGACAGTCAGAGAGTGTGCGGACATGATACAGGAGATGGTCAGAGAGTGTGCGGACATGGTACAGGAGACGGTCAGAGAGTGCACGGACATGGTACAAGTGACAGTCAGAGAGTGTGCAGACATGGTACAGGAGACGGTCAGAGAAGGCAACCCCTCCATACAGAGCTATGGATGGACCGATCGGGTTTGCCTAACCCCCCCCCCCCCAACACACAGAACTTCCAGCAGATCACCTTAGGCCACTCACTGCAACTCTGTGGTGCCTGCAGCATCTCCCCCAGCACCTCTGGTTGTCAGCTCATTAGGCATTGAGGGGAAGGAGGGGGGGCAGGGGGCAGCTCTGTGGTGCCCGTGGGATCTCCCTACAGCTTGCAGGTCTCTTCCCTGTATACAGTGGAGAGGGAAGGGGCCTCTGACCAGGGCAGCTATCGTCGGGTTCAGTGTACGAGTTGCTTTGCTTGTACACCGAAGAGAGCAGCCGATAGCTGCCTGGGTCAGAGGCCCCTCCCCTCTCCACTGTACACAGGGAAGAGACGTGCTAGCGGGAGGGAGATCCCGTGGGCACCACAGAGCTGCCCCCCCTCCCCTCAATCCTTAGTGAGCTAACAGCCAGAGGTGCTGGGGGAAATGTTAAATCTAATACTGGGCTAATTTTACTGTTTTTTGTTCTTTTTTAATTAATTGAAGTGTATTTTTCCCAAAAAATTGCATTTGACCACTGCGCAAATACAGTGTGACATTACATTTTGCAATATCTGCCATTTTATTCTCTAGGGTCTCTGCTAAAAAATGTATATTCATGTTGTGAGTTCTGTCTGTCTAATGCTGGAAATCTCTTTACAAAACTTCATGAATTCCCTGCATCCTTTGCATCTTCTTCTCAATTTCTAAGTACTATATATCCCATGGTACCTTGCCGCACGCAAGCAGTGATTCCTGTACTGACTCTGCCTCCTGAAACTCCTCCCCTCAGCACCTCTGTAGTACAGAAGGCAGGCTCTGTGAAATGTGTGACAGAGCAGTGTCTACACACAGGGCATAGTGACTATGTGACACAGAATTCAATGAAGGAAATGTGTGGGGATTATAACAAAGTAAGTTTACAGACCTAAAGATCATTCTGATTAATAGGAGTAGGCTAGAAGTAATTGAAATACATTGTGAAAATTAATACACGGTTTTACATTTTAATCATAGATATGCTTTAAAGCGCTAATATATCCCGAACAAAAAGGTCTCCTGCAAGGTAATGGCATAATGTGCTGGTACGCTTCACATACTAGCACATTATGAAAGATATACCTGTAAAATGAAGCCCTCCAGCGGTGCGCTGTCATTGCTGTTGGTGCTTCCATTTTCACCCAGTCTTCCTTCCGGGTTCACAGGCTCTAATCATTTGCTTGGCCCGAGCCACAATGATGCACATTCTCACAGGAGGCACGTTTGCGGCACAGCGCTCTGAAGGGACAGCATAATCAGTATTCCCATAGGCATAAAATCATACCATTCAAAATTCACAACCCAAACAATGTATATGAATAAACAATAAAGCATAAGTGCAATAAAATAAGCGTGTGGCGAATCACAAAACACATCAATAATGTGTATGTAATAGTGAAAGATAAATGTCCCAATGTGGTTAAAAGTAAATTCCACTTCTGTGATTTGCTTCAATTTAATGCGGTCGCTGTAAGCAATATATTATGCACTTCCACCACTACTGGTCACCTCAGAGCTCCCAGAACTCACACCTTAAGGCCAGGTTCACATATGGTGCAGCCGTGGTTCACAGCAGGGGGTCCGGTGTGTCCCTGTTCACCGATTCAGGTCCAAAATTTTGCCTGAATTTGCACCTGAATTAGAACCAAAGAAGCACAGGACCCTTTCCAAATGCAGACCGTGGCCGCCCTGCAGCTGTGTGAATCGGCTCCATTGAGAGATGGTCACAGTCTCCTGTCATGCAAATTGGATGTGGAGAAAAAACTGCATCTGTGAGAACCCAGCTTAAAGCAGAACTACACTGTATCTGAGCACCACAATCCAAAAAAATGCTGTTTAATTCAATAAAGCAAACTCCCACATACATTCATGTCTTGATCACTTACAAAAACATAGCTCCCAACTGTCCCTGATTTGGAGCAATGTCCCTCTGTCCCTCATTCTCCTAATTTGTCCCTCATTTTGATCTGATCTATATAGATGTATATTAAATGCACTTTTTAATCTATCAAAAAGTGTTTTCCAGTGCTAAACCTTTCATCTGATTTCTAAATTGCTGCATTTGTAAATTCCAAAAGCCAATATAAAGGAATAGTAGTGGTAAAAAAAAGCACTTGTGGGTTTAACCAATCTTGTTTTTTTGTACAATTCTCCTTTAAGGGGGCGTGGCAAGGGGTGTGTCCTATGCCTGCATACTATTGCTGATCGGTGTCCCTCATTCCCATCTCAACAAGTTGGGAGGTATGCAAAAACACCCCCTAGCATTCCTGGCAGTGGCCATCTTGAGTAAGGCTGCTTTCACATTGAGGCGTGCAGCCGAGGTGACGATATAGCCACGCTATTTGTAGCGTGGCTATACCGTCGTATTTACCGCGATATTCGGGCGCTAGTGGTGAGGTTTTAACCCCCGCTAGCGGCCGAAAAAGGGTTAACACCGCCCGCGTCGCGGGCGGTATTACCGCGCTTTCCCATTGATTTCAATGGGAAGGCGCGGTATAGGAGCGGTGAACACACCGCTCCTATACCGCGGTAAAGATGCGGCTAGCAGGACTTTTGGAGCGCTCCTGCTAGCGCACCGCTTCAATGTGAAAGCCTTCAGGCTTTCACATTGAACACTACAGGGCAGGTTTTTTCATGCGCTATAGCAGCGCTATTTTTAGCGCTGTACCGCATGAAAAATGCCTCAATGTGAAAGGGGCCTAAGGGCAGATAATTGATGTAGCATTTACTTCCTGGGTGCCATCTGCTCTTAGTTCAGGCATGCAGGCAGGAGGGTGTGTTTAGCTAAAGAAATGTAAAAATAAGTTGTTTCAAACAAGTAAATATGATATACTTTCCTATCTATTTAATAATGCTAGCAGCATAAGGATTGCAAATAGTCTATGATGAACTTTGTTTTATCGCATGGTTACTGTGAAATTGTGTGAATGTATCAATGCAGTGCATGTTATCAGAGCTTGGATTCATTGAATGAGTTTACCAAAAATGTTAATATTGCAGAATATAAAGCTACATAACAAAGCTCAATTTCATGCTGAATAAACTAAATTATTAATGTACCTTAAATAGAAAACTATCTTTAGATAGATTTTTACTCCAAAAGCATTTTATGAAAATAAATTTGGTAAAAAAAAAAAAATATATGATTAAAAAAAAAAATCATTCTTTTTATCCACGCTGTAGGCAAGGGAGGGGTGCAGTCATTATTCAGCCATCTTTGAGGTGTTTTCTGGTTTGGCCAGCAGTGCAATACTTGGACGCATACATTGGAACATTGTCCTACATAAAGATCATGTATGGCCTTCTTGAATTTCTTCCTTCAACACTGCTTCAAAGTATCTCCAGAAACCAAAAGGTATTGGAATGAAAAAAATAAAAAAAACCACACACACGCACGCACAACAATAACAGTCTTGAAACGGTATTAAACACAAAAAATAGGATTTTTGTACTCACCGTAAAATCCATTTCTCCGAGTTCATGGACGGACACAGCAGCATCTTGACCTTAGGGTATTATCCTCCTTTCTAGGAGTTTGACTAGGCAGAACAAAAGCATTTTAAGTGTTAAACACTCCACACAGTACAGTACCTACCAGGGGGCGGTTCCCCCGGTACATCCCCCACTCTCTGCTCTGCAGTCTCAGTTCGTAAACAAGCAGTAAAAACAAAGGAGGGGAGGGTGCTGTGTCCGTCCATAAACTCAGAGAAATGGATTTTACGGTGAGTACAAAAATCCTATTTTCTCTTCCATTCATGGACGGACACAGCAGCATCTTGACCTTAGGGACGTCCCCAAGCAGTGTCAAAAAATCGAGGGGTGGGAAAAACACAGCAAACCAACTTCACCCCAAACAAACCAGAGCTCCTCAATGGAGGAACTGCAACCTTAAACAGCCGCCTGCAAAACATTGCGGCCGAAGGAGGCATCCGAAGATGCACTCACATCTACCTTGTAAAACTTTGAGAAGGTGTGGACTGACGACCAAGTTGCTGCCTTACACACCTGTGAAACAGACGCTTGATGGTGGAAAGCCCAAGAGGCACCAATCGCCCTGGTCGAATGCGCCGTAAACGGGAAAGGGGGCGCCAGCCCCTTTAGGGCATAGGCCTGAAGCACGACCTGCCTGATTCACCTAGAAATGGTGGCCGAGACCGCCAGACCCTTCTTAGGACCAGTCATCGACACAAACAGTGAATCCGACCTCCGAAACGGAGCCGTAGCAGATAGGTACACCCGTAGGGCTCGAACCACGTCCAAGGAATGCAACGCAGCCTCTTTTGGGTTCACCGGCCGAGGACACAAGGATGGAAGAACAATGTCCTCATTAATGTAAAAGGCTGAAACAACCTTAGGAAGGAACGACGGCTGCAGACGCAGCACCACCTTATCCCTGTGGATGACCAAGTAAGGAGCCTTGCAAGACAAGGCCGCTAATTCAGACACCCGTCTGACCAATGTAATTGCCACCAGAAAAACCACCTTCTGGAAAGAGTCAATAAAGGGATCTCCCTAATGCCCTCAAACGGAGGCTTTTGAAGCACCGAGAGGACTAAATTCAAGTCCCACGGAGGCAGTGGAGGACGCACAGGAGGGGCTACATGCCGAACCCCCTGCACAAACGTACGCACCAGAGTGCGCCGCCAAAGGTCGCTGAAAGAAAACAGCCAAGGCCGAAATCTGCCCCTTAATCATTCTTAAGGCGAGAGCCTGATCCACTCCACGCTGTAAAAACAGCAGAATCCGGGACATCACGTATGCACGGGGGTGCCAATTCATCTCCTCACACATAGAGATGTAAGCCTTCCACGTACGATGGTAAATCTTCCGGGAAGTAGACTTCCGCGCCCGTAGCATGGTAGAGATTACCGAATCCGACAGACCTCGGTCCCTCAGCACCTGGCTTTCAATAGCCAAGCCGTTAAAGCCAACGACTGTAAAGCAGGATGAAAGATAGGACCCTGCGACAGAAGATCCTCTCGCAGTGGCAGGCGCCACTGAACATCTGCCACCAGACGCATCAGATCTGTGTACCAGGGACGGCGAGGCCAATCCGGAGCAATTAGGATTGTTGGTATCGCCTCGGCTTCCAACCTGCATAGCAGACGAGGAAGAAGCTTCAGAGGAGGGAAGGTGTAGACTAGGCGATAGTGACCCCCACAGTGCCACCAACGCGTCTGACGCGTCCGCCCACGGGTCTCTTGACCTGGTCACGAACCGTGACACCTTCCGATTGAGTCGGGATGCCAGAAGATCCACGTCTGGAGTGCCCCATTTCAGACACAGACTCTGAAACACATCTGGGTGTAGCGACCATTCTCCTTGGTCTAGCGTTCGGCGACTTAGGTAGTCCGCCTGCCAGTTCTTTACGCCCGGAATGTAAACGGCTGAAAGGGCCGGAATGTTCTGCTCGGCCCACCGGAGGATGTGAGCGACTTCCGCCGCTGCAGCTGAGCTCCTTGTGCCACCTTGATGATTGACATACGCCACAGCCGTGGCGTTGTCCGACTGAATCCTGACCGGGCGGCCCTGCAGTCTCAGAGACCACTTGGAGAGGCATAGCCTGATCGCCCGGAGTTCCAGGACATTGATCGGCAGGCGGGATACTTCCTGATTCCAACACCCCTGGGCTGACTGAACACCCCAGAATCCCCCCCCCCCCCCCAACCGGAGAGACTGGCATCTGTCGTGACCACCATCCAATGGCACGGCAGGAACGACTTCACGGCCCGAAGGACCGGAGACGTCAGCCACCACACTAGGGAGGACCTGATCAGGCGACTCACCTGGACTTGGTAATCCAGAGACGAAGGGTAAAATTGAAGAGAAGAAGCTGGGACAGCCGCACTCCAAAAACGTTCCTTTTTATTAAAACTGGTCACAGAACATCACAAAAACAATCAGGAAAAGGCTATGAATAAGCACTAAAGCACAGTGCGAAACGCGTTAGCCTTTTCCTGATTGTTTGCTGTGGCGTGTGATGTTCTGTGACCAGTTTTAATAAAAAAAAAAAAAAAAAAAAGAACGTTTTTGGAGTGCGGCTGTCCCAGCTTCTTCTCTTCAATTTTGCATTAATTGCATTGCCGGCACCCAGGGTTTGAATCCAGTGAGTAAAAGTTCCTTGGTTCATCTGAGCGGTTACTTTTCTTCTCAGAGACGAAGGGTGCTTGTCCCAACGCGACAGAATTTCTCTCTGTAACACACGAGTGTGAAATTGAGCATACGGAGCCGCCTCGAAGGAGGCCACCATGAGACCCAGAACTCGCATGCAAAAGCAAAGCGACGACCACTTTTGGGTCTCCAACCGCCACACCGCAGTTTGCAGTGTCTGTAGTTTCTCTGTGGGAAGAAAAACTCTCGCCTCCGAGGAATCCAGGACCAACCCAAGGTATTGCAGGCGCTACCAACACCGACACTGAACATTTAGCAGCCAGGAGGGTCTGGCAGGTGATAGACACATTCACCTCTGAGCTTGAAGAAGCTTGCAGAAGAAGATCGTCCAGGTATCCTACAATATCGATCCCGCACTGCCTCAGCAGGGCCAGAATCAGAGTGAGCACCTAGGTGAAAAACCTTGGCGTCGAAGCCAGGCCGAAAGGGAGGGCCACAAATTGAAAGTGGCCCTCCCCCACCGCAAAGTGCAGAAATCTCTGGTGCTTTGCGCATATGGGGATATGCAAGTACGCGTCCTCGATATCCAAGGACGCCAGGAAGTCCCCTTGATGGAGTGCCGCTACTACAGGGCGAACCGACTCCATCCTGAACTTTTGCACTTTGACAAAACAGTTGAGGGCCTTGAGATCCAGGATTGGATGGCCCCCTTCCTTCTTGGGGACTACAAACAGATTGGAGTAAAACCCCTGAAACTGTTCCAGGAAAGGAACCGGCACCATCACCCCCCTGACCAGCAGATCCTGAACAGCCCCAAACAGGGCCTCCCGACGACCCGAAGGAAGCTGGAGGTTGGAAGGAAAAAATCTGTTTGGCGGACAAGAGAGAAACTCTGTCTTGTACCCCGAGGAAACTACTTCGCGAAGCAAGCCCCCCTCCCGAGAGACGGGCGGGGGCAGACCTTCATGCGGAAGCAGGTTTTTCTGCAGGCTTGCGGAACCAGGGGCGCTTCTGCCCTTCAGCGGGCGTCTTAGCGCCCAGGGAACGTTTACCTGCAGCACTGGGTGGACGAAAAAAACGCTTGGGGGCGGTAAAGGAGGGCCCCTGCCTTCGGCAAGGCTCCTTACCTTTACCAGACTGTGGGAGCAGAGTGCTCTTACCTCCCGTGGCATCTTTCAGGATGTCATCTAGAGAAGCCCCAAAAAGCCTTTCCCCCTTAAAGGGCAAGTCCACGAAGGCCTTCTTAGAAAACTGATCCGCGGACCAACACTTCAGCCAGACAAGGCGCGCAACACCACCGCGTAGGCAGAGGCCCTGGAGAGCAAGGGAAGCGTATCCAGGGCTGACAGACAAATTTTAGGCCCTGCACCAACTGGTCAGCCAGCGCCACACAGTCCGGAAGGGCTTGATGCTCCTCCAACTCCTGAAGCAACAACTTTGCCCGTTCAGTAAGTGTCTGTGACACTAGAGCCCCGGCCAAGACCGGTCTCACCGCCGACCCCACCACCGTGAACATGGAGCGGGCCACAACCTCAGCTCTCCCATCTGCAGGGTCCTTGAAAGCGGGAACCCCTTCCACAGGTAACGTGGTATCTTTGTTCAGTCTGGACACAGGGGGGTCCACTGACGGAGGAGAGGTCCATTTTTTCAATCCTCCTCAAAAGGATAACAGACCGCAAAGCATTTTGGAACAGAAAAAACCTTTTGAGGCCGATCCCATTCCTTGTACAAAAACTTTTCCAGATAAGGAACACAAGGAAACACTTTTGCAGTGCGGGCCGGCTGGCGGAACCCAAAGGGGACCGACATCTCTGATGTCTCCGCCGAATCCTCAATTTTCTGAGTATCCCGCACGGCAGTTAAAAGAGCTCCCACTAGCGCCCTATCATGCGCTGACCCTGATGCAGAGTCATCCCTCACTGTCCGTGTGGACTAGGCCTGCATCCTCTGACACCTCAGAAACCAGGGCCGAGAGCAGAAGCTGGGCCTGATTCCGTGTCAGAGGCATCCCCAGAAGAAGGCGGGGGGAGGGGGAGCTTTTTACCCCCCCTCTGGCCACGCGCCACTTCAATCCTGGCAACAAACGCCTCTAGGACTGCCGGCATAGCATTCACAGAGGCCGCAGGTACAGGGGCACTAAGGGTTAACTCTGGCATGTCTGGGGGGGGAAAGCATCCGGTTCGGACGCCATGCTGACCCACCAGAGGACTCACCACCCGACCAGGCCTGTACTGCTGCTGTCTGCCCCAGAGCACTAATCCGTGCTGTGCCCTCCCTCAGGAAGTGTGCTGGAGCAGTTTGCACTGATTTTTTAGCCACTAGAGGCAAAAACCCATTCCAAAATGACCGTCAACATGCAAAAAGAGCATGCAGCTACAACAAAATGGCCACCGATCTCCAATAACGGCACCCGGCACTGCCAAAATGGCAGCTGCGATTGTAATTAAAAAACACACACAAACAGCAGTAAAAACAGGCAGCCCCCCCCCCCACACACACGGCAGCAAAATAGCACCCCCTAAGCAGACACAGCCCCCAGCCACTGTATGGAGCCACCCAAGCGGACCCCCCACCTCACGGCCAACCCCGCCATCCAGAACGTGGGGAGAGGAAGGGAGAGAGGAAAGCAGGGCGGACCCCCAATCAACCTCCCCAGGATTGCACCAGCCGCACCACCCTGCCAAAGCAAGGGGACTGCTACTTACCTGTCCTGCGACCACCTGCTGGAGGCATCCCGGACAGAACCAACGTCCGCGCAGTTACGGCATGGCTGTCCGCCCGGCACACTGTGACACGGACATAAAGCCCGGTCATATGTGTGCCCCTGCAGCATATAGCTCACCGGCCACCCCTGGAGCAACGGGGCATGTCGTGGATGGCCCAGCACGTAGCTAAAGGCCGGCACATGCTCGATGGCCGAACTTGGAGGGACTACAAGGATTGAGGATCCAGCCTGTCACCCAGTCAGCAGTTGATTGTAGATCTTGGGATCCAAAAATGCAGGAAAACAAAAAAGAAAAGCAAGAAAATTGCAAACAAATCCCCAGAGCACATGAGCCCAGAGGAGCCATGTCATTCTCCTTTGCTAGGCAGAAAAAAAACTGGGACTTAAGTGCGGCGTACCAATGTTAAGTATGGCCGTCGTTCCCACGACAAAATTTGAAAATTTTACGTCGTTTGCGTAACTCGTCCGTGAATGGGGCTGGACGTAATTTACGTTCACGTCAAAACCAATACGTCCTTGCGGCGTATTAGGAGCAATGCACACTGGGAGATTTCCATGGACGGCGCATGCGCCGTTCATGAAAAACGGCAATCACGTCGGGTCACACATTTACATAAAACACGCCCCGGTTCCAAATTTGAATTAGGCGGGCTTACGCCGGCCGATTTACGCTACGCCGCCACAACTTACGGAGCAAGTGCTTTGAGAATACAGCACTTGCCCGTCTAAGTTGCGGAGGCGTAACGTAAATCAGATACGTTACGCCCACACAAAGATAAGCGATCGTACGTGAATCTGGCCCACGTGTGTAAAGGCAGGCGTCCCAATACTTTTGACAATATAGTGTGTGTCATGTCTGCAACAAGTGAATAGGGGAGCTCTGCAAACACCCCACAACAATGGGGTTTAAGAGGTTAAAGCAGGCATTGAGCAGGTGGTTAATAACATTTCACATTGAAGAATCAAGATTTTTTTTTTCGTCCAAGGGCTCAATGAACTTTACTTGAAGCACTTTAAATGCTTTGTGCACTTTATTTATTCTATGCACTTTATTTTGGAAAATACTGGTTTTGTATTGTCATTTTATTTATTGAACACCACATGTATTATTACACCATTCATTTGAGTTTAGCGCCCCCTCACCTAATTTTAATTTGTAGTGTCTCTGCACATTTGGGTAAACTGCTTTATAACTAGATTTAGTTTATTTAGGATTTTAAAAGACATTGAATTGGCGCAAGGTTCAATTATGAATACATTTTTTGTGTGCAGACTAGGAATCATAATCTTAATTACGATTTAACACTTTGGTGTGAAACGTGTCAACCTTTCGCATCCTGTCGGTGTCCTGCGTGTATCACGTCAAGATATATTCAATAAAAGGACTCGGGACCAGACATGGAGTGCAGCCATTTCTTCTTCCTGTGGGTGATTAGAACCCGTTTTTGCAATCTCCCCCCACCCCCAATATACCTTTAGTAGCCACAAATTTGAAAAGCTTACGTGTTTTCCTTTGTTACAAACGTCTTCGAATATGTTCCTCTTTTAGATTATTTTCTTGTTTTAAAGACCAAGTAAAAACAAATACAAATTTATAAAGGAAATTTTATTTTTTTGGCAGCCATAACATAGCCAGATACCTAGATGATAAATACACATATTTACAAAAGATGTGTTAGTTGTCCATTTAATATGACTTTTTCTTCTGTTTGAAAGCCTTTCCTTTTGGCCCGCCCACATTTTGCCGGGTGTTTGTTTTTGAGCGATTCCCCCCCATCTTTGGACCCTTAGAGCCAAATGCCCCCGGCTTCTTGAAGCCCTTCCTTTTGCCCTGAGCAGGAGAGCGTGTGTGTCCTCCTTTCCCTTCTTTACTTTTATGAAACTTCTGTTGCATTTTGCCAGGTCGGGGCGACTGTCCTTTTGGGAATTTTGACTTTTGGTGTTTGTTGAATTTGCCCTTGTGAGGTTCAGCCTGGAAATCAGAATCCCGTCTCCCTTTGGAAGGTCCTTTAGAACCTTTAAACTTCTTTCTGGGAGGTCCAAACTTCCTTCCCCCAAAGGGCTTTTTGCTTCCGTGTAGAAAAAGGTCTAGAAAGTGGAAAGATAAAGTTGTTACTTCTAAACCTTACAGCTGTCTTCTGAGAGACATTAAAACATTCATTCTTTCTGTATAATTAAATAAATATATAACATTTTCCATTAATGCTAAACAATAGCAAAGGCCTGAGAAGACCGATTCTCTTACTATAGTGGAATCTAAGAATAACTTTACCAAGGCGATAATCTACGCAAAACTGGACGCGCTTCAAGATAGGGTCAAACATTAGACCAAATAATGGCAACCTTGGATACAGAACCCCCTCTTACTCCAGTGATGTCACCCTCATCACCCCTGACACTTAAGACCAATTGCGGGGATGGTTATCAAACAGGACTTCAGGAAACCCCCCCACACACTTTTACTCCCCTGATCAGTTACAATTTTACCATAAGGCTTCATGTACACGGGACGTTTTTTACAACCTCTCCTGAACGATTTAACTTGACAGATACCCACGTTTAAATACCCGTTTTGCCGCGTTTGCATTTAGAGTGGGTACCTAGTTTTAAAATGGTACTTCCTGTCCCACTTCCTTTTTCCGTCGCCTCTCCCTGCAATCTTCTGGGACAGGTCACTGGTCCCAGAAGATTGCCTGGCCACCCAGAGCGTAGCGCGGTTTGCGTATGCACAGTGAGCACCAGGCTGTGAAGCCTCAAGCCGTCACAGCTGGGTGCCCACACCTGCAATGAAGGCACCGAGGAGAGGAGGGGGAGAGGAGCGAGGCTTTGGGTGCATCGCTAGACAGATGAGTGAGTGTCTGTTTATTAAAAGTCAGAAGCTACACTTTTTGTAGCTGCTGACTTAATAAAAACTTACAAACGAGTTGAACTCCGCTTTACAGCAGACCTTTACTCACTAGATGAATTATACAGCATTGTACCGCCCCTACCACACACACAAATGTTTTTTTTTCCCCCACACCTCACCTAGGTGTGAATAACATTTCCTCCACTCTGAAGCCTCCTGGGATATGCTTGTTATATACTGCAAGATGCTTAAGGTTCCAAACAGTGGCCAGAGGAGGCTAGACCCGGCAGAACATCGGAGGCAGTTGACTGAACCAGAAAGACAACTGGCTCTGAATGACATCAGACAAAGATGGCGGTGCATGACCCAGCTTGTGGCAGGAGTGGATCAAAGCCAGAAAACCCTGAACTCACTGGGTGAGTTAGTATGTGAATTGTCAAGAGACAATTGGCAAAGAGAGGGGAGGGGGTGAGGGATGGAAGTTTTTTAGTTATACTTTAGATTTTAGAATCTAGAACTTTACCATAGAACTCAATAGAGAATGTTTCAGAAATATGACAAAGCTCAGATGAAACATCCCAGAGACACAGGGTAAAAGGACCATAATATAGACAAGCAGAAATGAATCATTGTCAGCAGACTTGACAATGAATAAACTATTGCAGTTTGCATTTCTAAACTTCCTAATTCTCTCTAGAGAACAGATCTATATGAAAATAACCAGAGAAATGAAAAAGGATTAAAGCTTAAGTTTCGGTATGGCAATTTTTAACTAGTTATATTGGTTCTGTTTGTATTTGTGTCCCATGTCAAGTAGCTGCCCTGTGAACACAGAAAGGCGCTCGCTCTACATGGGCAAAAAATTAGGGATTACTTTAAATTTTTTAAATGAATGCAAAGTGTTCTCCAATTGGGTGAGATGAAGTGGGACAGTGACATCACAATCACCACCCTCATCCAATCAGAGAATACTTTGCATTTTCTAATAAAATGAAAAGTGTTCCCTGAATGGCAATGATCAACCCTGTCCTCAGGGCCCACCAACAGGCCAGGTTTTATGTATTACCTTGGGGAGATGCAGACTAGAATACTGCAATCACTGAGCAGCAAATGATATCACCTGTGATGCATTTCAGTTATCTTGCAAACCGGGCCTGTTAGTGGGCCCTGAGGCCAGGGGTTGATGACCAATGCTGAATGGTGCCTGTGCCGAGCAAGCGACCTACTGTGTTCACCAACGATGCTCAGCATGGGACCCAGAAGCCAGCGATGATCACTAGACATGTGCATTAATTTTCGTCCGAATTTCTGGTATTTTCGTTATCGTTTTAACGATAACCAAAGCGCAGAAAACGAAAAAACGAAAGATCCGACATAAACAAATGGTTTATTTTTGTTGCGGTCGAATGTGCCTAACCTTAACTCTATTAGTCCAATATTATTCTACATAAAGAGAAAAGATTCGACATTAGAGAGACATGAAGAGTCGACATAGAGAGACATGAAGATTCGACGAAGTACGGTAGCTAAAAACATACGATCGCAGCAAGCGGACATTTATGGTGAAATGCTCTGCCCATAGGCTATAGAAGAATTCTAATGTTGGTTGACTAGTAATAATAATAATTAATAAATATAATTATTACTAGTCATACAACATTAGAATTCTAGCTTGTGGGCGGAGCATTCAACCGGAAATGTACGTACAGTTTCGTTGCTCCGTCAAATCTTTTTTTTTTTAAGATTCCGGTGAATCTTCTTAGAACATTCGACAGACACCATAAGCCTTCAATGACAGATTCAACCTTAATTAGGATTTTCGGACGAAAGCAATTTTGTTAACGAAAAACTAAATAAAAAAAAAAACGAATTTCGGGAGTAACTAAATACATTTTTTGGACGAAAACAAAATTCTGAAACAAAATATTCCAGTGTGCACATGTCTAATGACCACTGGTACTGGTTAAAATGATTTCTAGCTTCCACAGGGACCCCATATTTACATTGTCCCAAGCTGAACCAATGTAAAAAACTCATACCCAAAATTTCAGCTTTAAAAGAAGCTATTTTTCCAATTTGATCAGCACTAGTCCAGGTCAACAAAAACATTAAACTACTTAGAAATACCATTTAATAGCAAATAAGCACATGTAACATTACAGAAGAGGAAAGAAAGAAAAAGAAAGCCCTAAGGAACACGATACCTTTGTCAGGCTCCTTCCCAACCACCTGTCTGTAATACTCGGCGTCATCATCTTCTGATAGGTTAGCTGGATCTTGTGCTCCTGACTCCCCAGGATCCTCTACCTCACTGTCCTCCTCTTCCTCACCTTTCTTCCTCTTCATACCAGCCATACTGCGACTCCTGTGTGCAGGGAAAGAACATGTCACTATAAAAGCAGAGGTCACTGCATGGGTTGCAAGAAAAAGTCATATTGCAATGAAGCTGTACAACCACCACCTCTATGTTTATACACTACTAACCTCGTTCAGTAAACAAGGTACATTCATCCCAAGCAGATTCTGGTTTACTAGGCAAATCAGTTCAGAGATGATGGCTTGCTGCACTCAGCACACGTTGCTATGAGAAATGTCTTAGGCACGCCCCAGATGATTTGATTTTCTTTCCTGCAACCATGTTGTGCTCAGTTACCCAATCAAAACAGTCAGCGTTGATATGTGAATGCCCCCTGCAGCTCTGTGTTCTGCCGGCAGGGGGCACAGGTAGCCTTCCTGCCCAGCAGAACACAATGGATTAGGGCTAGTGGCTATAGCCGAAGGGAGAAATCACATGCCAAAAATCCAACAGGCTGGTTTGTACTAAAGTCGACTGATGGATCGACTTCAGTACAACCAGCCTGCCCAGACATGGTTTGAATATAGGCCAGACCCTGCTGAACCAGCCGAGATTCGATCCATGTATGGCCGTTTTAAGTGTAAGGGCCTGTAAGACTAATTCCTAAGACTCATACAGATAGTAATCTAGAAGAAAAAAATCTAAATATCAAGGAAACAGCAACTGTACATGGGCCGTTTACAGGTTTATTTCCAAGGCTGTACTGCCAAAGTTTTGCATGTGTGGCTGAATTTACCTTATTGTTAAAGTAAACATGTTACTAGAAGAGTCTGTACAAACTAGAATTGCTAGGAAATAGTAATAGTAGGCATTATAACACACCCTTGCCTGCCAAAACTGTCTAGCTTGATCTAGGACCCCTCACCCAGACAGCACAAATACAGACTTTGCTTCGTAGTCAGAAACCAGACCCCCCCATTCTACATTGTAATATGGGTGCCTCCCAGTCATTGAGAGCCGCTGGTACTGAAATTCAGGGTCTGAGAATGGAAGACGGGGTCTGAGCTTCACTTGGTGCAAAGCTTATTGCATATTGCACATACTCTTGGTATAGGGGCTGCCGTAAAAGGTCAGGGCTTTCAATAGGAACTTTGATTCTAGGAAACTGTACAACCCAAGTTATCAATTCAACAAAGCAATGTAAAAATAGGAGAATTGACGTAGATTGACTAAGATTTTGCAGCTGACCAGCTGGTGAAGGAGTTGGGGGCTTTTCTTAGTAATTTTCAGTGTACTGTCGTGGGACACAGCTGATCACATGGTAGTCTACGTCATAGGCTCTTTACCGGCACTACCGATCAGCGGGCGAGAAAGGCTTTTCCTGCTGGACATCACATGATGCCCAGTCAGGATAATAGAGCCACTCTGTGGCCGTCATTTCCCATACGGCGGGCAGGAAGTGGTTTAAAAAGATATTTTTTTATTAAAGGACATACTTGTTCTCTTTCTTCTGCTCCTGCTTTTTCTGCACATTCTGCTCCTGTTTCTTCTTCCGCTCATTCTTCAGCTTAAGTTTCTTCTCTTTGCGATCCAGCATTGCCGAGATCTCCTCTTCTGTCTTCTTGACTAAAAACGAGCCACACATTTATTGGCCATATGTTCACAAAGGAGGACAATAATGAAGAACTTTTTTTGCAGGAAAGGCCAATGACAATTCTATTACATAGAGAGTTTATTTCAAGTTAGATTTATTTAAACCCTGTCATGAGTGGGGGTTGCAATGGATTCCTGGGGGCACCTTGTTACATGAAACCACCATTGGTGGCTATTGGTCAGTATAATCCTATACACCCAGAAATTAGAGACCCCACATTTTTAAAGTGGGGAGGAACCAGACTTTATATGTTGCCTCCAGATTAGAAGAGTTTGATTTTGTTTTGGATAGAGCGAGAAAGTGTTGGGGACCATCATGTTTTTATTGCTGTTCCTCCTGCAGTGATTTTCACAAAACTTCCTTTAAGAACAGGAAGTGATGGAGATGTTCCAAGTTTTTTTTTTTTTGTGCGGTCTGTGCCTTCACGTTACATAAGCACCCTTTATTTCTTCTGCAGGGGCCAAAAGGAAATGATAGAAAATCTGTCCACTAGCATTATAGGAAGAGATAAATATGTCAGAGAAATGTTAAAGCTGAACTCCAGGCACAAGCACTCTTTTATATTCCCCATTAGACACAAAATATATAAATCCCCTTTGCGTGCACCAAATGCCTTTGCAAGTTCAGATATAAACCTGCAAAAACTGCAATGACATCATCACTGGGCTGCACAGAGTCTGTACAGAAAGCAGAGCTGATAGAAGGACCCAGCAGCTCCACCCACTGCAGGCTGCCTGCAGAAAACCACAGAGGAGGGCAGATACAAGACCAGTCACCCTGCACAAGAAGTGACTGGTCTTAAAAGGAAAGCTAGCTTCTTTACTAAGAAACATTTTCACACAGAACTGAGAAAAATACACAAATACACTGTAAAACAATTGTCTGGAGTTATGCAGTGCTAAATGAACCAATGCCATTCCTAAACATTCAAGGCCTCTTTTGAAAAACAATTTCAGTACTTAAAGTGAACACCCATAACTTACTAAAGCTGTGATACAGGACTTTGCCATCACTTAAGCCTTCTTCTATCTTAATCAACTGCAGTGTCATCCGGGGTCCAATCTGTGAAAAAGAGAAGAATTATTGCATGTAACCACTTCACTTGAAGGATTCTCCATTAATCAGACAGAAATGTTCCTCACCTCAGTCAGACGTACGGCACTCTGCTGGGACTTCATGTTGCCTCTGCCAGCGTAGGCCTGGGGCAGCTCTGTGATGTTGTGGTCTCCATCCTGCTCCGCCTCGCTCTCTGAGAGGTTGGCGCCTCTGAAAACGCAAAAAACAATGTTTTTACTACCTGCTAGAATCAGGTGCCTTGCAGCTCTCTCATCCAGCACAAAGGAGGATACCCACCAATGAAGTCTAAAACAGGCACGGGAATGAAAAACAAGTTCTATCCAAAAAAATGGCTCTGCTCCAGACTTGCCCCTTTTATCATCTCACACAGACAACCCAAGTCCCAGCTACCAGTCCTCTCCACTCACAGTCACAAATATAAACCACCTACCAAAACTTAGCTCTCCTTTCCATGTTTTAACAATTGTCAAAAAAGATTTGGTATTTCAGGTGGAAACATCGATGTATGCAATCTTTCTTGATAATTATTAAAACATGGAGAGAAGAGCTACGTTTTGGAGTGCAGTCTAAATTTTATTTTTGAACGAAAGCAGGTTGTTATGGGTAATTGTACAAAAACGGCTCTTTTCTTACTTTATTAACCAAGCCCGTTCATGGCTCATCATTGGGGTTGCACAGATACCACTTTTTAAAGACTGAGTACAAGTATCGATACTTTTTTTTCCATGTGACAATGGCACTAATAGGCAGCACTAAACGGGGGTGGCACTAATAGTTGGCCCTGATGAGGTGTGGACTGTCAGTTTATTTTTTACAATTTATATTTTTTTGTTATTACAATGCTTTCTTTTTTTTGGGGTGGGGTTTTCAGTTTTTACGTTGCCCAGTTATGAATGGACAGTCAGTGATCAATGCATTCAGAAAAGGAAGGAGCTGGTAAATTACATATATATACCAGCTCCTTCCTCCGCTCTCCTTCCAAGTACTCGTGCAAATGCTCAGTATCAGTGTATCCCTACTCATATTTCTTACCCAACGGTTCTGCTGTTGTCCGTCGATGGGATACTCGCCGACCTCTACTTTGAAATTCAAGCTTTCCAACGGCAGCCAACAAAGTTTTAACAGTCTACATTCTTTCTATAGGTTTTAACTAGGGCCGAAACAACTAATCGATTAATCGGCAACTAATCGATTGTGAAAATTGTAATCGATTAATTTCATAATCGATTAATCGGCCAGTAACATAATGGGGTTAAAAAAAAAAAAAAAAATTAGCCCTTTATAGTACAAAAAAAGCAAAACGCTACTGTAAATATCACTTTCACCGTCCCACAGTAAAAAAAAAAAATGAACCCCTTACAGTAGCGATTATTTTCTCTTTTTGTACTTATTTTTGTTTTTTTAACCCCATTATGTTACTAAACATCTCAGGCCGGGGTAACACCTCTGTTTTTTGGTGCTTTTTGCAGAAACACACTACAGTTCATTTACATGTTTTCCTACGGGACACGTTCACATCCATGATTTTTTTTCAGCTGCTGCATATTTGGAAAGGGCAAGGACTTTTTAACGCAAAAAACTGTGCTTTTTTTGGTTCAATATACTTCAATGGAGAAGCTGCAGAAAAGCATGCAATGTGTTTTTGCGGCAATTTGTGTTTTGTAATCTGCCCAACAACAAATTGGCCCAAGTTTTTTTAAAAATGCAATAATTTTTTTTTTTTTTTTAAAGGCCATTATCCGATTAATCTAAACAATAATCGGCCAATTAATCGATTATGAAAATAATCGTTAGTTGCAGCCCTAGTTTTAACAATGTCTTGAATCAATGCTGAAGAACAACAATGCACGACAAGCTATTTCTCATTCTGTCCTATAGGACCCGTTCACACCTATGTGCTTTCCTGCAGTTTGATTTTGGAAGAGCTGCAGACACTTTTGGTGCAATTATGGGTCCAAAGACTGTAATGGAAGTGCATCAAAAAAGCATGAACATGTGTTTGACACATTTCATAGCATGACAACAAGACCCCTCCTCCAAGCAACATCTACCCCACAGGCATGGGCGTCCGCTCCATAGGGCAAGGGGGGGGCAATTGACCCCCCCTGGAAAATCGAGAAGGTGTTGAAGAGTTTTGCGGCCACGGGGCTGTCTGAGCTGTCCCGGGTTGGATGTCACACAGGCACAGCGAGCAGAGTGAAGCTGCCTCCCCTCCAGTGTTTATGTGTACACAGGGGGAGGGAACCTGCTGTGCCTGTGCTGCGCTGATGGCTGATCTGAGGTACTGAATGGGATGGGGGGAGGGGGGTTTGTGCTGAATGGGGGATCCATCTGTGGTGAAGGGGGTCTGTACTGAAGGGGGATATGTCCTGAAGGGGGTCTGTGCTGAAGGGGGGTCCATCTGTGCAGAATGGAGGGGTCTGTGCAGAATGGGGGGTATGTGCTACAGGAGGGTCCATCTGTGCTGAATGGAGGGGTCTGTGCTGAAGGTGGGGTCCATCTGTGCTGAAGGGGGTTCTTTACATTCTCTAGGCTATATTTATATGGCCATAGAGTGAAGCTGAATTATTTTAAGAGCTATTTCACACTGCCAGCTGGCCGCGTTATCGGTAAAGTGGCGCTTACCATCGTTTTAGCTGCGCTATTCGGCCACTAGTGGGTCGCTTTTAACCCCCGCTAGCGTTTAAAGAAAGGGTTAAATGCGACTGTGTATAGTCGCTGCCGAAGTGCCCCTCATTGAAAAAATTTCAGCGGATGCCCATTCCCACAGGCTGCACATAAAGCTGAGGAGGTGGTCACAGCATGACTGACACCAAAGAGCTAATGTGTATGAGTATTGGGACAGTCACTTGACCAAAGTAATCAAAAAGAAAAAAAAAGGGTTCTTCTGGACAGAAAACATTAATGTTTATGCCTAATAAAAATGACACTTCTGCATGCATTCCCATCCCCCCCCCCCAAAAAAAATATACATTAATAGCTTGTCATTAGCCAAAACTAAAAAAAGCCATGAAAAAGCATTGCAATGCATAATGCCTAGTTCACACCTATGCATTTTCAGTGCTTTTTGCAGAAACACACTACAGTCTATTTAACATGGTTTCCTAGGGGACACGTTCACATCCATAATATTTTCACCCGCTGTGATTTTTGAAAGGGCCAGACTTAAAGGGAGGAAAAAATAAATAAAAAATAGGTGCATTTTGGGTTCAATGGAAAAGCTGCAGCTTTTGCTGCGATTTTACAGAGATTTGCATTTTTTTATTCTGCCCAAGAAGAAATTGTCCAAAAAAAATAAAAATAAAATAAAAAATGCTAGATGTGGGGAAAACGTGTGCAAAAAAACAAAAAGCACCGAAGACACGGATCAAAAGCAAAACTGCATAGGTGTGAACCATGTCTAAACAAATGCACAGAAAAGTGCATGAAAATGCAAAACAAAAAAAAGCACCAAAAATGCATGGAGAAGCAGGAACACAGGTGTGAAGGTAGCCTAAAAGAGCTCCATTACAGCACTAAATACAACTAGCGACACCATAAGGGTGTCATTCAGAACACCACTGTAAGGGCACCATTCTTGGCACTGGCCACCAATGAAGGGGACATTTCTTCCACTGACCCCAAATAAACTGGATTTAGCAGAAATTCCTGTGCCCTGAAAACTATTTCATGCATCCATTCCCCTTGGGGTAAAACGTTTGAGAAGGCTTCTCTATAAGCAGGGTGCACCAATCCCAGTATAAGGCATATTACCCCATTTATATACTTACTTGACCAGCAGCTCACTGATGTCCTCCCAGCGACTCATATTAGGGAACTTCTCCTGAAGCAGCTTCTTTACACCTTTGCTCATTCCTACTGGAACCACCTTTACACTGCTGTAGAAACAGAGCAATTTACAAATCATTTTTTAGAATACAAAACAGCAATAAAAGTCCTAACCCTTTCCGAATCTAAAAAACAAAACAAAAAAAAAAACAAAAAACAGGAATTTATTGTGTCTGCATTCCAACTGGAAAGATTCCTCACACTTCCTGTCCTAGTGACCACACAACATAGAAAGAGATCTTCCCTGTGGACACAAAGACATTAAGAAGGGGCTCTACCAGGCTGTGTCTGATGTCAATCACAGTACTATTGCTTGAAATGAAAAAGTCTTTAGGGCCAGCATCTTCCTATAATGTAGAATTGTGTGGGCAGCAGCTGAACAGTGAGGAAATAATGTTCTTGCTTTACACATGGTCTGAGAGTGTTCTTAGTAAACAGCCAATGACCAAGACTGCTGTCTGTGTCTTACTACCTTAATAGTCTTCTTTCTTGCGGAAAACCAGCATCAGATGTTTTTTCACCTTAATGCATAGATTAACTCCTTTAACAAAAAAAAAAAAAAAAAAAAAAAAAAAAAGGACTGCCGTCTGCAGATTTTTCTTAATCTTTATAAGATGCTGCTGCAGGACACAGTGCTCGACCACTTATCAGAAAGTATGTACTTATAGTTAATTGTGTGGACCATCTCTTTCATACATTGTGTCCTACAGTCATTTTTGTTACTGCTAGAAAGGACACTAAGCTCTGCAAAGAGAAAGTCCAAAGTTGAGTGTGAATGGGAATCTCTCAGCTCTCCATACCCATTAAAAGACTATGTTTAAAAAAAAAAAAAATAAAAAAAAAAAAAAAAAAAGGGGGGGGGGGTTACAGAACCAATCCAGGCTTACACAAGTGCACCACCTATGGGTTGACAGTACATATTGCACCTCACTAATGCCATCAATAAAATGTTTCAAGAAAACCTGTCCTGATCACTGCACTTATAAAAATAACCACCAAAGCAGCTTAGATAGGCCCCTTTCACACTGAGTTTTTCAGGCGGTACAGCGCTAAAAATAGCGCCTAAATACCGCCTGAAAAACTCCTGCCCAGCATTCTCAATGTGAAAGCCCACTAGCGGCCGATTTCCGCGGCAAATCCGACGGTATAGCAACGCTACAACGTCACCGCACCTCTGCTGCCCCATGTGAAAGGGGCCGTAGAGTGGGACAGCGCTTAGGTGTGTCCCATCTTGGCTTTCCTCAAGGCAAGGTACTTCAAAAAATATCAAGCATTAGGCTCTCCATTAGAGATTTCTCCTATACTCAATGTCACCTATTCTAAAGTGTTGTGACCAGAAAAACATAAGCCAGCTGCTCTACCCCCCTTTCACAGCCCGGCGCTCCTGTGGCCAGCTGCTCCTGCCCCCTTCACAGCCCGGCGCTCCTGCCCCCTTCACAGCCCGGCGCTCCTGCGCCCAGCTGCTCCTGCCCCCTTCACAGCCCGGCGCTCCTGCCCCCTTCACAGCCCGGCGCTCCTGCGGCCAGCTGCTCCTGCCCCCTTCACAGCCCGGCGCTCCTGCCCCCTTCACTGACAGTCACCGGCTCTCTGAGTGATCGGCGGTCGTTGAGTGATCAGTTCTCAGGGTAGAGACAGCAGGGGACTTATCCTACATCCACCTAGGTGAGTATGAGTGTGCGATTTTTTTCATATCCTGCACTTCTTTTAACATGTCTTGTGGTTCCTGAATCCAGTTGAATCTCCAAAAGATCAAAGCTCTGCCCAGACTATAAAACTATCATCTGAGCCACATGGAGATCTCAGAGCACTTACAAATGTCTGAAGTCCAGCGACTGGGTGTCCTCGTTATAATTTATAAGGATGCATCTGCGGATTGTATTCAGGTTTACCTAGAGAGGGAGGAAAAAAAAAAAAGTGAGAAAACACCAACTAGGGAGAGGTCTGATGCACACTATGCCCAGGAAGCAGGACCACCTTGGGAGGTGCCAAGTAGTGGCACGCTTAGCTGTAATAGGTGAACATTTAAAGCCTTTAGTTTATACTTCAATGGGAATGACATGTTCATTAATAAACACAAATACAGGCTATTTATACTGCTCATAATAATTAACTCCTTAATGTGGATTAACCTACCCAGAAAATAATATGGATGTCTCAGAGCGTTTACTACACCAAAGATCATGCAAAACCCTCAGAAGACTATACTGTCATCATTGACATCCCGTAGAAACCAGTAAAGCAGCCCATAGATGATTTGATTTCTTCATTCTTTCCACAACGGGTGGAAGGAAAGGAAAATGCTTGATTTCCCTTTTAGCACAGTCAGTGTTGATGGGGGGGAATCCCTCCTGCAGCGCTATTGTGTTCTGCCCGAGGGGGGGCATGGGGAGCCTTACTGGCCACAGAACACAATGATTACTGCTAGGCTGGTTGTACCCATGTCGATCGATGGATCAACTTGGGTCTAATCAACCTGCCCATACATAGATCAAATCTTGGCCTATCCCTGTAGAACCGGCTGAAATTCAATCCATGTAAGGCCGGCTTTATTCTGTGTACCTTTCATAAATAGCATTATATAGATTTATAAAAGTCCCTGCTTACCCATCCAGACATAGAAGACCCTCAGATTGACTATGTCTACTGTTAAAAGTATATGCGTCATTAAAAACATGGAGACAGCCATTGATAGCCTTTTCTAAAACTAGGTCATTAATGCCAAGTACTATAGCCATTGGGTTCATATTATAGTCAGGTACATTTCAGATAATAAGTGATGAAAGTCTTCATATTTCTCCCGACTCTATTGTTTAAAAAAACTGTATTCTGATGCATTTATAAAATATTCTTGAAGAAACATTTTTAAACAAGCAAATTTTTAGACAAAAATTAATCCTCTTGGAGCATTTTACACCCATATTTGGGGTGTAACATGCTCAAGCACCCATGCCATCATCCCCCCAATTTTAAGGAGGGTTGGTGGCAATTCCTCCATCCACCTGGTTTGTGAGGATGGAGAATTGTTTTTTTTTTAGCCCCCATCAACATGGGGACAATGTGCTTTGGGGTGAGGGGGCCACAGGGCACCTCCCTGCCCCAAAGCACCCCCCCATGTTGAGGGCATGCCGCCTGGTACGGTTCAGGGCGGGGGGCATCGCTCGCCCGTCCCCACCCCCTTTCCTGACCGGCCGGTCTGCGTGCTCGGATAAGGGTCTGGGATGCATTTGGGGGGAACCCCCACACCGTTTTTTCGGCGTAGGGGGTTCCCCTTGAAAACCATACCAGCCCTAAGGGCCTGGTATGCTCCTAGAGGGGAACCCATGCCGTTTTTTTATTTAAAATTTGGCATTGAGTTCCCCCTCCTGGAGGCGACCTCAAGTCGTGTTGTGATTTATACTCAAGTCGTGTTCAAGTTGCCTCCCAAAGTCATGCTGAAAGTCGTGTTACCCAAGAGTGTACCGGCTCTCATTGTTATATTATATAAATAAATGTGTATTTTATTGTTTACCAAGAGTTCAGCTTTAAGTCAATATATAGTTATTTTACTGCTTATGAATCATTAAATAATCTTCCAGGGTCGTTCCTACCTTGTGAACATTGATAGAGGGGAACATGTTCTGGAACATGGTGGCCATCACCTTCACGTGCATTCCTTGCGTGCCAAAGTTATTAAGCACCAGCAGAGGTGGGTGAGTGAACTGTTGCTCGTGCATCCGATGTCGCTTTAGAGAGGAGATGATATCCTTTACCAATGAATACTGCCAAATAGAAAAACATCTGTGTTACAGGGATATGCAGAGACCTAACATTTTCCTAAGAAAGCCAAGGTGATTTTCATACTCTCACAATTGGCACAGTTATGGATACAAGAACAAGGATATACTGTATTAAATTATACACTTGATGTCATTTTCTACCATCTCTGCACAGCCGTTCACCTTTTTCGGCCCCTTTCACATGGGCTTTCCGATCAGGTGCACCTGTCAGTTTTTCAGGCGGACCTGATCGGACGCTCCATGCACCCTTAATGGAGCAGCAGGTGTCAGCAGTGACATCCGCCGGTATCCGATCCAGTCTGAAATCCAGACAGATGGAAACCCTATTTTCCACCCGTCAGGATAAAGGACAGCGGGTCTCTGACAAGTCTGTCTTTGCACAGTATGAAAAGATAGAGGGGAGGGATCAGTAGAGCGATCCCTGCTGAGCAAAGCGGAGTCCGTACACCGACAAGCCCGTGTGAAAGCGGCCTTATTGAAGTATAGTAATTAAATCTTATTCAGGTGTATGTGTCACAAGGGTAACGCTTCCTCCTTCCCTTTATTCATAGAGATTGAAGCAGGCAGTCCCACAACAGGTGAAGGATCCTAAAATAAATGTATTTAATAATGAAATGAAATCCAATCCTATTAATAATAAGGGAAGGGAAATGAAGAGCTTACGGTGTCACCATGATTCAGCTAAGCAACGAGGAGCCGAAAGTGTCCAATGAAGAAAATGAAGAACAATTCCCTCACAGCAGGGGGGTGGGGGATACGAAAAGGAGAGGGCCAATACCCCTACTGCCGAAAGTGGAGCCCGTTCACCGGCATGTGGATGTCTACAGCTGTGTGAACATTGGATACTTTCGGCAACTCGTTACTTGGCGACACCGTAAGCTCTTTTCATTTCCCTTCCGCTCCCTTGTTTTTAAACAGGATTGGATTTTATTTCATTATTGAAAACATTTATTTTATGATCCTTCACCTGTTGTGGGACTGCCTGATTCTCCTACCCATTGAGCGCTGGATTGTTTGGTTTAGAACCGTTTTGATCCATATCCTCCAGTTATGGTTTTTATCCAGCTGCACTGGGCTTAGTCACCACATTATTGACTACGATTCCCCTTTTCTCCACAGGTTTCCACATTTCAGCGCTGGTGACTTTTTTTTCCCCCATACAGATTGCTATGGACTTTCAGTTAAAGGCTTAGTTCACCTTTAGGAGCATTTTACACACATACTTAGGGTGTAACAGGCAACATGCTCCTAGTGGTCCACAAGGCTGAAAAGGCAATTCAATTTGCAGTCTAGACACAGTGGGGTTGATTTCCTAAAACTAGTGCATAGTAACCAATCAGCTTCTCACTTCAGCTTGTTGAATTACGTTTCGATAATAAAACTTAGAATTGGTTACTAGGCAGAGCTGCACCAGATTATGTGTTCAATAGTTTTAGTAAATCTTCCTGTGTCTTTTATGGAGAATCATCACATTTTGAAGATTTTAAAAAGAGCAGCAAGGAGTTGCGGACTCTCTTCACGATTGCTATTGTGAGACTGCCTTTCCACACCCGGCAGCTCTGGAAAATTCCCTCATCTTATTAGGTTGTAGCACCTCACCTCTGCTTTATTTTACGGACTAGTATCCCACCTCAACACCAGCGCTCCCCGCTTTGCGACAGCGGGGCGGGTGTCTTCTCCCCACACTCGCTGTTACAATTTGAAAACAAAGCAAGCGGGGCTCCACCCACATGGTCGAGTCATTCATTCACAGCTCCTGTGAATGGAGTTACACTACAACTATTGTCAACTATTGCAGCCAGTGGCTTGAAGTGCTCAATGAACTGAAAGGGCGCTGGCGAGTGCTCCCACAGGTCATTGACTCTTCCTGCCATATTGGAGGTACCTGCAGACAGCTTACTGTGTGTCGCATGATCCACACATGACACCTGTGATCATGGGTGCAATGCTTTAAAAGCAATAGAAAAAAAAAAAAGTGCTTTCATTTTATTTACAAAAAAGGGTGAACTTATCCTTTAAATAGTCAAAAAGTGAAAGTCTAGTGCTGGACCAATTAACAATTGAAAAAAAATCCAGGTAAAAAGGCTGAGAATGGCTGTTCTAGGAGTAAGTTACCATAGGCCTGTTTGTCCATTTTTTTACCCGTTTTCCAGAACCCAGAAAAAAAGCTGAAGAAGATTTAATCTATGACGTAGTGCATTTTGCCCTGTATTGCGTCTGAATGTCTACTCCCATGACACAGGTTTATAAGCTGGTCTCTTAGAGCCCTTTCACACTGTGCCGCCCATATCCGACGCTATGGGCGGATTTGCGGCGCATTTTGGCCGCTAGCGGGCCGCATTTACTGCCCCCCCCCACCGAGAAAGGGTTAAAACCGCCCGCAATGCGCTGCTTCACGCTGTCCCATTCATTTCAATGGGCAGCAGCGGATGAGGAGCAGTAAACACACCGCTCCTTCTCCGCTCCAATGATGTGGCTAGCAGGACTTTTACCGTCCTGCTAGCGCACTGCTCCAGTGTGAATGGGGACAGATTTTTAAGGGCGTATTGCAGGCGCTATTTTTAACGCTATAGCGCCTGCAATACGCTCCCGTGTGAAAGAAGTCTTATACCAGCCCAAACCTTTCTGATGAGATCCCTGCAGGTTACACTGCATTTAAGGTTGACATGATGGAAACACCCAAATGTTTGGCCCTTTTATAATCCTTATTCAAAAGAGGTGGAGGGGGAAGAGGGATGGGCTATGATGCTCACCTCGGTCACTCTGAAGTGTAGTGTGGGTCCTCTAGGCAAACGGACAAATTTCTAAAAAAAAAAAAATTATAAAAAAATTAATTGGTGACATCTACCATTACAATCAAGCCAATTTAAAAGTACAAACTCAGTATTTCACATTTTTTTTATTTTTTACAACTTTTAAAAATCCCCTAAGACGAGCACAGGGACACCCAGATGTCAGGCCATAAGTCAGGAGAGCCTTTCCAACATATACGGTGGAGGTACATAAACATTTGCCATTACACAGCATTTAGTATCCATTTTACATAGTAGAAAGATATAGCATTCCTGGTCATCAATACCAGCCTGCAGGCAAGAGAAAACTACTGGGGAGGCACCATTGTAGCATATGTACAGCATGCTATAAGATTTATAATTCTGTTCAGCTGTTCATACACCTACACTGTATACCCAGAGACATTAACTTTTTTACTAAGCCTTAAAGCTGTAGCAAACAGCAAAAAAAAACAAAAAAAAACTCCCTCCAAGTTAAGAGCATAATGTGCTAGTATGCATTGCATACTAGCACATTATGAAAGACTTGCCTGAAAACAGCCCTCCAGCGGAGTGCTGTCATGGCTTCCATCTTCACCCAGTCTTCCTTCCGGGTTTGCGGACGTTTGACAGGCCGAGCCGCAATGACGTCACTCCCACACATGTGCAGGAGTCACGGCTCTCTCTATGGATAACACGCTGGTGCATGTGTAGGAGAGATTTACTGTACCTAAAAGTAAGTCTTATTATAGGCTTGCCTATAGGTATAAATAGTTAAAAAGGCCTTTACTACTACTTTTAATGAGATTGGTTAGGTAGCATAATAGCAATATGCAATAAAATTATCCAGTGCTGACACTCCCTGGCCCAGCTTCATTTCTGGTGTGCAGGTGATAACAGATTATGCCAGCACTATTAAAAACACATTTAACCTCTTGACCACCGCCCCATGTCTAAAAGATGTCCTATTTTTAAAGATGAATATCTCGGTAACGGCAGCAGCTGCTGCCACAACCGAGATATCTATCTCTTCAGTGGGCGGTGGTGTACACGATAACGGCGGTCTTCGCAAGATCGCCGTTATCGGTGGCGGGAGAGGGCCCCCCCCCCTCCCGCCGCTCTCCGCCGCTTACCGGAGCCGTCGGTAGCGGCGGAGGAGATCGCGACTGTTCAGCAGCTGAGCGGGGACGAGACTGAAGGAAAAATCTCCTTCGCCCGTCCCCATAGCTCTGCTGGGCGGAAGTGACGTCAAAACGTCAGTCCCGCCCAGCCTCTTAAAGAAACATTTTTTTTTTTTTTGTCATTTGAAAAAATGACATTTCCAAATTTTTTTTTTTTATGCATTTAAGCCTAAATATGAGATCTGAGGTCTTTTTGACCCCAGATCTCATATTTAAGAGGACCTGTCATGCTTTTTTCTATTACAAGGGATGTTTACATTCCTTGTAATAGGAATAAAAGTGATCAATTTTTTTTTTTTTATTTCAGTGTAAAAAATTATAAAACTAAATAAAAATAAATAAGAAAACAAATTTTTTTTTTTTAAAGCGCCCCGTCCCGACGAGCTCGCGCACAGAAGCATACGCGAGTAGCGCCCGCATATGAAAACGGTGTTCAAACAACACAAGTGAGGTATCGCCGCGATCGTTAGAGCGAGAGCAATAATTCTAGCCCTAGAGCTACTCTGTAGCTCAAAAAATGCAACCTGTAGAATTTTTTAAACGTCGCCTATCAAGATTTTTAAGGGTAAACGTTTGACGCCATGCCACGAGTGGGCGCAATTTTTAAGCGTGACATGTTGGGTATCATTTTACTCGGCGTAACATTATCTTTCACAATATATAAAAAAATTGGGCAAAATTTATTGTTGTCTTATTTTTTAATTCAAAAAAGTGATTTTTTTCCCAAAAAAGTGCGCTTGTAAGACCGCTGCGCAAATACGGTGTGACAAAAAGTATTGCAATTACTACCATTTTATTCTCTAGGGTGTTAGAAAAAAATATATATATAATGTTTGGGGGTTTTAAGTAATTTTCTAGCAAAAAAAACAGTTTTAGTCTCGTAAACACCGAATCTGAAAAATTAGCCCGGTGGTAAAGAGGTTAAAGTGTGTGTATAGCCAAAACGTTCTCTATTTTTAGATTGAGTAGGCAAGTATTTATAACCAGTTTATTTTTGCAGTCTGTCTTTTATTTGGGGGAAAATCACTAAATTTCCCGACCCACAGTTACAACAGGAAGTGAGACGCAATCTACACACAGTGTAGATTAGACAGCTGTCACTGTGTTGAGTGTCCCATCACTTTCTGACAAAGTACAAATAGGGTTAGTGAATCTCCCCAGCAGAGGCACAGACAGCAATAAAACATGACAGGGGTTCTAATTTTTTTATCTAAAACCGAGTGGCTAAACACGATTTGTTTTAACTACTTCGATACCGGCCACTTTCACCCCCTTCCTGCCCAGGCCAATTTTCAGCACTGTCACACTTTGAACGACAATTGTGCAGTCATGCAACACTGTACCCATATAAAATGTATATTTTTTGGAGACAGATTTTTTTATGGTTGTATTTTATCTCCACTTTATTTTTTGCTAAACGAAAAAGACTGAAAATTTTGAAAAAAAAAAAAAATAATAATACTTAGACCCCATACACACTATTAGATTTTCTGCAGATTTTCCAAAAACTTGTATAACAAGGGCCTGCCTGATTGCATACAAATTGAAACTTTTAAGGGTTATGGGTTTTGGTAAATGTGAGGGCGAAAATCTAATAGTGTGTATTGGGCCTTAATTTTGAAAGCAAGCTATTTTTCTTCTTCTTCACTGATGGGCACCGAGGACGCGGCACGAGTGCCGCGATATGAGTAAACCATGTGCTGACAAGCCTTTTCGGTTATTGGCTCTCCTTTCCTCACACAGACACAGCGCGTGAGTAAAGGACTGCCGATAACCAACACATCTGTTTACTGTGATTGGACACCGCTGATCACATGGTAAAGAGCCACTGTGATTTGCCCCGATCTGTGATCAGCTGTGTCCAAAGGACACAGTGATCACAAAACGCCCACAAAGCTCTCTGGGGTTGCACAGGAAGAACGTTTATAGATGGCCTACCAGAACTATAGGACCATGTAATAGCCATCTTTGGCTATAGTTCAATACTAAAATGGTTAGCTGGATAAAGAAATGGGTATTTATATTTGCCTCAGCTTCTACGCCACTCAACACAGGCATCTCAAAACTATCACTTACAAAGTTGAGATTGGCTTCCGTCTTGGTGAAGATCAGGAAATGGGTCACTCCTAGTGGCCCAGCCACAGCAACAAAGTCTTTCAAGCTATTCTTCTTGCGAACCTAGAACACAATTCAAAGTTTCATGATTACCATCCTCACAACAATACATTATTTGAACACTCTACAAGCAGCACACACATTTATCTATGTGGCCTGTTACCTTGAGAGAAGCGCCCGTGAATGGCTCCATCGCCCGTCGGACATCCTCAATCAGCTGCTGTACGTTCTTTCCAACCACCCCGCGATGGAAGACAAAGGAGTGAGGGACGCTTGCATATTCTTCCTCTGCATTGTGGATGGAAGTGGCTCGCAGCTTCTTCTGATTCTTTGTCTGGAGAAGAGAAGGAAGGTGAGAAGATCAATGAGACACAGACCTTTATGTAGTAGAATATCACTTCAGTCCAAGTGAAAATTCCCACCAGACTTGCATCTATTGTACAGAAGATTGCTCCATAAACAGCAATGATCATCAGCTGTAACTTGCAGTGTAACTGATCAAAAAACTCTCGGATCAGAGTCACAGATCGGATCATTTTTTGGATCAGCAAAAAAATAAAAATAAATCTCCCCCACTGTATTATCCACATCTTCCCCCCCCCCCACTGTATTAGCCATATCTCCCCCACTGCAGTGGCGTCACTAGGGTTGGTGTCACCCGATGCAAAAAAAATTAAAAATGGTGTCACCCCACCACCAACTATAGCCCCCCCCTCAGTACAGACACCCCCACCTCAGTTACAGACCCCCCCAGTAGTACACCCCCCCTTCAGTGCAGACACCCCCCCAGTAGTAAAGGCAGTAACCCCCCTCAGTAGTACAGACAGTAACCCCCCCTCAGTGCAAACACCCCCCCAGTAGTAAAAGACCGTACCCCTCCCCCCCTCAGTGCAGACTCCTCATCAGTACATCTCCCAGTCTCCCTTACAGAACTCAGACAGTGGTGTGTGTCCCTCGAGCGCGGACTCCTCCTCCTCCTCCTCCTCCTCCTCTGTAGGTGTAAACAGAGAGGAGGGGCCGCCGGGTGTACCAAGATGGCCACGGTTCCGGAGCGAGGCCGATGCCTGCGGCTTTTCCTAATGCTATGGCTGCAATCCGCGGATCAAATAGTGTGCCGATCCAAAGGGGGTGACCCGTTCGGATATCGGATCAACGGTGATCCGTTGCACCACTAGCTGTAACTATTGTCCACTAGAAGAATGCACCTTAAATTATATCAGCGCATATAGAAAACGTGCTTTTACATTCTGAAAAAGGCATGTGTATTATATAGATTGGCTGCTATCCTAAATGTTGTGTTAAGCAATCAAATATAATCCTCATGAAGAAAAAAAAAAAAAAAAAAAAAAAAAAAAAGAAGGATTTCCGTTCTGCAGATTTTTTTTTTTTTTTTTGACAATAGTCATCTATGCAAAACTGTATTTATGAACAGTCTTCACATAATCATTTTTAAAGGATAAGTTCACCTTTGGAACATGTTACACCTGTATTAGCGCGGAGTCCCACCCAAAAATGTAACTTCCGTTTAATGGAAGATGACCCCGACATGCAACATTTGGCATGTCACTTTTTGGGACACAGATGATTGCTCGGCCAATCACGGTGCGCGGCTCACGCATGCCCAGCTGTAAAGCCACAGCCGGGCGCCCACAGTAGTGATGCCGGCGAAGAGGAGCAGGGCTTCGTTCCCCCGCATCGCTGGACCCTGTAACAGGTAAGTGTTCGATTAATAAAAGTCAGCAGCTGCAGTATTTGTAGCTGCTGACTTAATATTTTGATTTTAGTAGGAACTCTGCTTTAAGGGAGTAACGTGTTCCCAACACAACACATGCCAGCGAAGGACCCCACAACAGGAAGCTGCTCTGAGGAAAAACAAATTACACAGAGCAGGAAAGTTTGACATGCTTATTTTAAAGGGAATGGAAATCACTTTGCAAGTTTGTACAATCTGCTGCTAAGCCCCCATCCACTTCCCGCAGCAGATACCCCAAATGACAACCCCCCCTCCACTACATACAGCGCGGACCCCAACTAACGACACCTCGACGCACGGCAGGGACCCCCAACCGACGACACCTCGACGCAGGGACCCCCAACCGACAACACCTCGACGCACGGCAGGGACCGACGACACCTCGACGCACGGCAGGGACCCCCAACCGACGACACCTCGACGCACAGCATGGGGGTCCACCTCGACGCACAGCAGGGACCCCCCAACCGACAACACCTCGACGCACGGCAGGGACCCCCAACCAACGACACCTCGACGCACAGCAAGAACCCCCAACCGACGACACCTCGAAACACGACCCCACGCCAGAGACCCCAACCGACGACACCTCGGCAACAGGGACCCCAACCGACGACACCTCGGCAACAGGGACCCCAACCGGCGACACCTCGGCAACAGGGACCCCAACCGGCGACACTTCGGCAACAGGGACCCCAACCGACGACACCTCGGCAACAGGGACCCCAACCGACGACACCTCGGCAACAGGGACCCCAACCGACGACACCTCGGCAACAGGGACCCCAACCGACAACACCTCGGCAACAAGGAAGCCAAACGACGACACCTCGGCAACATGGACCCCAACCGACGACACCTCGACAACAGGGACCCCAACCGACGACACCTCGACAACAGGGACCCCAACCCACATCAGAGAACCCAACTGATAACACCCCCTTTACCTCCAAACACTACAGCAGAGACCCCAAGGAATGACAACCACCTCCTACTTACACACAGAAGATACCCCAACAAATGTCTGACCCCTAACTCATCACACTTCCTTCCCCCCTCCACTACACACAGCTTTCCAGTACTTCCCACCACCTCACCTTCTCCTTCGACATATCACCCGCTCCAGCTTCTACCCACGTGCTACAAAACACACTTCCGCTTTGGGTGCGATACACGGAAAACAGTCCGCAGCTCCGGAATCTTCAGTTCCGCCTCCATTCAGTTCAGCTGTTCTGTCGAGAGGCGCCATCTATCGAGAAATGCCCGGGATGCGCAGTACATCCCGGGCACTTCTCGACAAGACACCGGCCCGAAGGAGTAAAGGTAAGTAGAGGTGTCCCTAGGCTGTGTGACGGGTTATGTGGGCGATACAAATGTCATGGAGGGCTCAGAGTTTACTTCTGAGAGGGTCTGCTGGACGTTATAGTCGCACTGTGCAGCACATAGAATAATCACACTGACCAGCACATAATGATAATAATATCAATAGACAAGAACTGATGAGTTGCAGTATAACAATTCTCCAGTTAGTGTCCTATTTTTATCACTTCAGCCCCGAGGATTTGGCTGCCCAATGACCGGGCCACATTTTGCGATTCGGCACTGCGTCACTTTAACTGACAATTGCGCGGTCGTGCGACGTGACACCCAAACAAAATTGACGTCCTTTTTTCCCCACAAATAGAGCTTTCTTTTGGTGGTTGATCACCTCCTGTGTTTTTTATGTTTTGCGCTATAAACAAAAATAGAGCGACAATTTTGAAAAAAAAGCAATATATATTTTACTTTTTGATATAATAAATATCCCCCAAAAACATATAAATAAACATTTTTTTTCCTCAGTACGTATTCTTCTACATATTTTTGATAACAAAAATCGCAATAAGCGTTTATTGATTGGTTTGCGCAAAAGGTATAGCGTCTACAAAATAGGTGATAGTTTTATGGCATTTTTATTAATATTTTTTTTCTACTAGTAATGGCGGCAATAAGCGATTTTTATCGCGACCGCGACATTATGGCGGCCACATCAGATACTTTTGACGCTATTTTGGGACCATTCACATTTATACAGCGATCAGTGCTATAAAAATGCACTGATTACTGTATAAATGTGACTGGTAGGGAAGGGGTTAACCACTAGGAAGCGAGGAAGGGGTTAAGTGTGTCCTAGGGAGTGATTCTGACTGTGCGGGAGCTGGGCTTACTGTGACACGACACTGATCGCTGCCCGCGGGCACGGTCATGGAGCTTGCAGCAATATACGTTACTTTGCGCAGCCATGCCATTCTGTAGACGTATATGTGCAGGAGGCAGTCGGCAATCGGTTAATCATAATGATCAGTCATAAAAGAGGTTAGAAAAAAAAAATGTTTCTGATTCCCCCATCCGCACCCTCACCTGATTCCCCCATCCGCACCCTCACCTGATTCCCCCATCCGCACCCTCACCTGATTCCCCCATCCGCACCCTCACCTGGTTCCCCCATCCGCACCCTCACCTGGTTCCCCCATCCGCACCCTCACCTGATTCCCCCATCCGCACCCTCACCTGATTCCCCCATCCGCACCCTCACCTGATTCCCCCATCCGCACCCTCACCTGATTCCCCCATCCGCACCCTCACCTGATTCCACCATCCGCACCCTCACCTGATTCCCCCATCCGCACCCTCACCTGGTTCCCCCATCCGCACCCTCACCTGGTTCCCCCATCCGCACCCTCACCTGATTCCCCCATCCGCACCCTCACCTGATTCCCCCATCCGCACCCTCACCTGATTCCCCCATCCGCACCCTCACCTGATTCCCCCATCCGCACCCTCACCTGATTCCCCCATCCGCACCCTCACCTGATTCCCCCATCCGCACCCTCACCTGATTCCCCCATCCGCACCCTCACCTGATTCCCCCATCCGCACCCTCACCTGATTCCCCCATCCGCACCCTCACCTGATTCCCCCATCCGCACCCTCACCTGATTCCCCCATCCGCACCCTCACCTGATTCCCCCATCCGCACCCTCACCTGATTCCCCCATCCGCACCCTCACCTGGTTCCCCCATCCGCACCCTCACCTGGTTCCCCCATCCGCACCCTCACCTGATTCCCCCATCCGCACCCTCACCTGATTCCCCCATCCGCACCCTCACCTGATTCCCCCATCCGCACCCTCACCTGATTCCACCATCCGCACCCTCACCTGATTCCCCCATCCGCACCCTCACCTGGTTCCCCCATCCGCACCCTCACCTGGTTCCCCCATCCGCACCCTCACCTGATTCCCCCATCCGCACCCTCACCTGATTCCCCCATCCGCACCCTCACCTGATTCCACCATCCGCACCCTCAACTGATTCCACCATCCGCACTCTCATCTGATTCCCCCATCCGCACCCTCACCTGATTCCCCCATCCGCACCCTCACCTGATTCCCCCATCCGCACCCTCACCTGATTCCCCCATCCGCACCCTCACCTGATTCCCCCATCCGCACCCTCACCTGATTCCCCCATCCGCACCCTCACCTGATTCCCCCATCCGCACCCTCACCTGATTCCCCCATCCGCACCCTCACCTGATTCCCCCATCCGCACCCTCACCTGATTCCCCCATCCGCACCCTCACCTGATTCCCCCATCCGCACCCTCACCTGATTCCCCCATCCGTACCCATACCTGATTCCCCCATCCGTACCCATACCTGATTCCCCCATCCGCACCCATACCTGATTCCCCCATCCGCACCCATACCTGATTTCACCATCCGCACCCTCATCTGATTCCCCCATCCGCACCCTCACCTGATTCCCCCATTCGCACCCTCACCTGATTCCCCCATTCGCACCCTCACCTGATTCCACCATCCGCACCCTCACCTGATTCCCCCATCCGCACCCTCACCTGGTTCCCCCATCCGCACCCTCACCTGGTTCCCCCATCCGCACCCTCACCTGATTCCCCCATCCGCACCCTCACCTGATTCCCCCATCCGCACCCTCACCTGATTCCCCCATCCGCACCCTCACCTGATTCCCCCATCCGCACCCTCACCTGATTCCACCATCCGCACCCTCACCTGATTCCCCCATCCGCACCCTCACCTGGTTCCCCCATCCGCACCCTCACCTGGTTCCCCCATCCGCACCCTCACCTGATTCCCCCATCCGCACCCTCACCTGATTCCCCCATCCGCACCCTCACCTGATTCCCCCATCCGCACCCTCACCTGATTCCCCCATCCGCACCCTCAACTGATTCCACCATCCGCACTCTCATCTGATTCCCCCATCCGCACCCTCACCTGATTCCCCCATCCGCACCCTCACCTGATTCCCCCATCCGCACCCTCACCTGATTCCCCCATCCGCACCCTCACCTGATTCCCCCATCCGCACCCTCACCTGATTCCCCCATTCGCACCCTCACCTGATTCCCCCATCCGCACCCTCACCTGATTCCCCCATCCGCACCCTCACCTGATTCCCCCATCCGCACCCTCACCTGATTCCCCCATCCGCACCCTCACCTGATTCCCCCATCCGCACCCTCACCTGATTCCCCCATCCGTACCCATACCTGATTCCCCCATCCGTACCCATACCTGATTCCCCCATCCGCACCCATACCTGATTCCCCCATCCGCACCCATACCTGATTCCCCCATCCGCACCCATACCTGATTCCCCCATCCGCACCCATACCTGATTTCACCATCTGCACCCTCATCTGATTCCCCCATCCGCACCCTCACTTGATTCCCCCATTCGCACCCTCACCTGATTCCCCCATTCGCACCCTCACCTGATTCCACCATTCGCACCCTCACCTGATTCCCCCATCTGCACACTAATCTGATTCCTCCATCTGCACCCTCACCTGATTCCCCCATTCACACCCTCACCTGATTCCCCCATCCGCACCCTTTACCTGATTCCACCATCCGCACCCTCAACTGATTCCACCATCCGCACCCTCAACTGATTCCACCATCCGCACTCTCACCTGATTCCCCCATCCGCACCCTCACCTGATTCCCCCATCCGCACCCTCACCTGATTCCCCCATCCTCACCCTCACCTGATTCCCCCATCCGCACCCTCACCTGATTCCCCCATCCACACCCTTTACCTGATTCCACCATCCGCACCCTCAACTGATTCCACCATCCGCACTCACATCTGATTCCCCCATCCGCACCCTCACCTGATTCCCCCATCCGCACCCTTTACCTGATTCCACCATCCGCACCCTCAACTGATTCCACCATCCGCACCCTCAACTGATTCCACCATCCGCACTCTCACCTGATTCCCCCATCCGCACCCTCACCTGATTCCCCCATCCGCACCCTCACCTGATTCCCCCATCCGCACCCTCACCTGATTCCCCCATCCTCACCCTCACCTGATTCCCCCATCCGCACCCTCACCTGGTTCCCCCATCCGCACCCTCACCTGATTCCCCCATCCGCACCCTCACCTGATTCCCCCATCCACACCCTTTACCTGATTCCACCATCCGCACCCTCAACTGATTCCACCATCCGCACTCTCATCTGATTCCCCCATCCGCACCCTCACCTGATTCCCCCATCCGCACCCTTTACCTGATTCCACCATCCGCACCCTCAACTGATTCCACCATCCGCACTCTCATCTGATTCCCCCATCCGCACCCTCACCTGATTCCCCCATCCACACCCTCACCTGGTTCCCCCATCCGCACCCTCACCTGATTCCACCATCCGCACCCTCACCTGATTCCCCCATCCACACCCTCACCTGATTCCCCCATCCGCACCCTCACCTGATTCCCCCATCCGCACCCTCACCTGATTCCCCCATCCGCACCCATACCTGATTCCCCCATCCGCACCCTCACCTGATTCCCCCATCCGCACCCATACCTGATTCCCCCATCCGCACCCATACCTGATTTCACCATCTGCACCCTCATCTGATTCCCCCATCCGCACCCTCACTTGATTCCACCATCCGCACCCTCACCTGATTCCCCCATTCGCACCCTCACCTGATTCCCCCATTCGCACCCTCACCTGATTCCCCCATTCGCACCCTCACCTGATTCCCCCATTCGCACCCTCACCTGATTCCACCATTCGCACCCTCACCTGATTCCCCCATCTGCACACTCATCTGATTCCTCCATCTGCACCCTCACCTGATTCCCCCATTCACACCCTCACCTGATTCCCCCATTGGCACCCTTACCTGATTCCCCCATTGGCACCCTTACCTGATTCCCCCATCGGCACCCTCACCTGATTCCCCCATCTGCACCCTCACCTGATTCCCCCATCCGCACCCTCACCTGATTTCCCCATCCGCACCCTCACCTGATTCCCCCATCTGCACACTCATCTGATTCCTCCATCTGCACCCTCACCTGATTCCCCCATTCACACCCTCACCTGATTCCCCCATTGGCACCCTCACCTGATTCCCCCATCTGCACCCTCACCTGATTCCCCCATCCGCACCCTCACCTGATTTCCCCATCCGCACCCTCACCTGGTTCCCCCATCCGCACCCTCATTTGATTCCCCCATGCGCACCCTCATTTTATTCCCCCATCCGCACCCCCACCTGATTCCCCCATCCGCACCCTCACCTAATTCCTCACCAGCGCCCTCACCTGATTCCCCCATCTGCACCCTCACCTGATTCCTCACCAGCTTCCTCACCTGATTCCCTCATCCGCACCCTCACCTGATTCCCAAACCCCCATATGATTTCCCCATTCTATTCTCCCGTCACTTCCTAATCCGATTTCCCCATTTGATTCCCCCATGACTTCCCCATCACTCCCCCATCACTATCTTTGTTTGGTGGGTGACTGGGAGAAGCCCTTTCCCTGTGAGTTAGGAACCTGAAATGTTTAGTCAGTGCCCCTGGATGGCAAGGATTTATTTTCTGTTTTGTTTGTTTGATTTTTATGCAACCTTTTAAATAAAACTGGCTACAAGTCAGATTTTAAGAAAACCTGCTGTCAGGACAACCTTTTTCCCAGGGAAGGTGGTCGCCATTGAGCTAACCCCCTACATATGGTGGATTTGGGCTGACAACTTCCAGAGCAAGTGGAGTAATGGAGAATATGATCAGAGTCCTGCTGCAGGCCACTGCAATCCAGCAGGAAACCAACCGCCAATTCGCAAAGGCCACTGCAGCGCAGCAGGAGCTGAATTGCCAGGTGACTGCAACCCAGCAGGAAACCAACCGCCAATTCGCAAAGGCCACTGCAGCGCAGCAGGAGCTGAATTGCCAGGTCACTGCAACCCAGCAGGATATCAATCGTCAGTTTGCGGAGGCGCTGGTGGAGTTAAAGAAGGAGTCTGCAGGACCTTTGCCGGTGGAACAGAAAATGGTACGTGCCAGCTTTTTTTTTTTTTTATATTTTATTTTTATCAAAGGGAGAAACATACAAAACAGAATACATATTCCATAAAATAGATAATAAATAAAAATCCATATCCGAATATTGCAGATATACAGATATAACATATACCTTGTCTATACAATTTAATCGGACATTATGTATCCTTCTCTCCGTTTTATTTTATCCTCTTCAACCTAAACCCACCCCCCACCCCCTAGTACAAAAAAAAATCGAATATATTCCCTTTAATTTACATTTCTTCTCTTATCTTTCTTCCAACATTTTCTTCCCTTCCTCTGAATTAATAAATGTTTTAATAAATGTTTTCCAACCTAACCAGCTTTTATCTGCAGAAGATGACTCCTGCAGATGATGTGGAAACTTACCTCACAACATTTGAAAAAGTTGCTGTTTGGGAAGGATGGCAAAAAGAGCAATGGGCGGGTTAGCGTCTGCTAGCGTCTTTTCTGACAGGAGACCCCACTCCCAGATGTTTGACTTGATACACCTCACCAAGAAGTGGCTGCAGTCAGAGACTTTGTCAGGCCTTAAGATTGTGGAGCATGTGGTCATGGACCACTATTTATGTGCGCTCCCTGACGCTTTGAGGAAGTGGGTCAGCCATGGGGACCCTAAGACTGCAAACCAGCTGGTGGACCTGGTGGAGAGATACTGCTGCTAAGGACTTGTTGAACCCATCCGTGCCCCACCCCAATAGATGGACGCTATGTTTCACCTCGCATGCGTTCATATGCAGGAAACTAAGATGGAATTCGAGCCACCTTAGCAGTCTTGGTTCTGGACCAGATTTTGCAGTCAACTAGTGACCACCAGCAGGTGGTATAAATAAAGCAGGACTGGAGCAAGAGATTGCTCTTGGCCTGGACTCAGGAAGCCAAAACCTGAGAAAGCTACTGATGCAAAGTTTGCTTTGTGAGAGACAGAAAAAGGTTTGCATTATCTTTCTTTTGTGAGTGACTGGGAGAAGCCCTTCACCTGTGAGTTACAGTAGAAACCTGAAATGTTTAGGATTTATTTTCTTATTTGTTTGTTTGATTTACATGCAACGGCGATCGTGGTTGTGGTGTGTTGCTCTGACACTCACACCGCATCTCTGATCTCGATAAAGAGCCTGTGACGTAGGCTCTTTACCATGTGATCACATCATAACCAGGAAGTGACGGTTACCGGCTTTTCCTCTATTTGCACTGACAGGCTGATAAGTGTCTCTCCTGACTGGGGGTGGGGGGTGGACGTCTGCGCTGGTAATCAGAACATTGTTTATCAGTGCAGACCCATCAGCGGTTCCCACAAGAATGCCCATAAGTTCCCACATTGGGTGCCAATCTATGCCCATCAGGGATGTTAATCAGTGCCCACCATTTATGCCTATCTGTGTCCATCAGTGCCGCCTATCAGTGCCCATCAGTGGTGCATATCAGTGCCCATCAGTTCTGCATATTAATGCCCCATCATCAGTGCCACCTCATCAGTGCCAATCAGTGCTGCTTAATCAGTGCCCATCAGTGAAGGAGAAAACTTACGTATTTACAAAATTTTTATAACAGAAACAAAGAAAACCTTTTTTTTTTCCTTTTTTTTTATAAAAAAATAGCCTAATCATTAAATCAAAGACCATATAAACAATACATAGGGAGTATCCAGTGAAAAACTTATCCAAACAAACAAAAAGCATGGTTATAGATGTAATGGTGCCCACTATGGGAGATATCCTCCACCTTCATTCTGCACACACAGCCTTTACCACATAACAATGGCCACTAGGATCCGATGGTCAAAGAAAGGATTTGTATATCTTATAGTGATGGTGTCTGGCATTGACTCTTCCCACTGAGCTATCTGGGATGCTGGACAAGTTCGCTGTCTGATCTGCTGGATAAACCTGATCTGATCCATTAGACTACTCTGCTTGGTGTCTTGATTGCTGTTGAACCTTGAACCCCTTGCTCCTCCCATGAACTTCCTATAAAAGCCTTGTCTCGGCACTTCCTCTTTGCCAGGTTATTGTGTCTTTCCTGCCAGTGCCTTGCTGTTGTTTTTCCTGCTGCCATCTGTACCTACAACCACTCGTGATTGACCCTTGGCTTGTTCCTGGACTACTCTACTGCATGATCCCAAGCTGCAACCACCCGTGTTTGACCCTCAGCCTGTTCCTGGACTACTCTACTGCCTGATCCCGATCTGCAACCACCCGTGTTTGACCCTTGGCCTGTTCTTTGACTACTCTAGTGCTTGATCCCAACCTGCAGCCACTCGTGATTGATCTCTTGGCTTGTTTACTGACCACGCTGCTGTTTCATCCTTGTCTGCTTATCCACTATTGGACCTGGCTTGCTCACACCCTGGTGGGGAAAACTTGAGGACCGTGACCTGGTTCTAGCTTGCAGCTAAATCCATCTCCACCATCAAAAGCTCTGGGGAAAATCAGCTAGTACTTAGACTCCGCACCTCAGGGGAGCCTGTGTCATCTGCCAAAAGTGACTGCCTGTATGCCGGTCCTGCCACTGCTATTGCAATTGGTCTTCAAGCCCTAAGCCCGATCGTGACAGATGGCTGGACTCCTGAATTCTCACTCCAATGGTACTTATATGTTGTAATGAACTCCCAGCAACAAAAGGACCACCCAGCCACAATGGAGTTTTATCTCATGATAATGCATGAGTCATGAAAAAACAAAGCCACCTCATAGTGTAGCATGATCTAATTCACACATTTATTAAAGGTTAAATACACTCACGTCAAAGCAGATTCAGCATATAATATAATGGCAAAAGTTTCAAACCAACAAGATAGCTGCGGTCTGTTACCGTCGTAGCTCACCCTACGCGTTCCATCATTAAAACACGTCATCAGGTGCGTGTGATGATAACACTGCTAGAAAATGTTTTATGAAGTGATGGTATCCAGCAACAGTGTACTGCACTTAAGGAAGATGTGACCAGACTGTGTATGACTGTGTATGATCAAGGCAATATTTATTAATAATGAAGCAAGAACCCATTTAACACCAGCAAATTGTATACAAGACAAAAAAGGGGAAATATATGGCAACTGTGCAGAAAAAGCAACCTAACTACAATACAATATATACAAATGAAAGGGGGACATGGCAAAACAGGGTAAGACAAGAGATGTGAGACAACCAGAGAGATGGATTGGGGAAAAATGAGAGCAGATATGAGGTTGCAGGGTACCGGGGGCAAGCACTGAAACAGGGACATGGTTGGAATCAGGATGAGGATCTCACTAACCAGGTATATGAGACACAGGCAAATCACTGAGCTGCTGAGGGAAGCTAAAGGAGGGGTTAAATACTTTCCAAGCAGCCAGCATTAGGTGGAGATAAAATACTGGGATCTGCTGGCTTCTGGGAGACACCACAGTGCCACCAGCAGGGGATCTGGGTCCTGACAATTCTGGTGCAAAATTGGGTAAAAAAATGCTTTACCAAGATTTCCTCACTGATGTCAGCAGGAAGCGAGGAGGATAGGTGAGTGGAGACACAGCCGATCACGTGATCGCCGGGAGCTGCCGTGGGATACGGAGGAGGTATTTTTAATTGATACACAGCGAGAGCTGGGCACTGTATTAGGATACAGAACTGATAGTGTAAAAATATATTGGTTATTCCTGCAGAAGGAGGGGGATGGGGCAGCACTGTCACTAGGTGGCACGCAAAGCGGGGAGGGGGATAAAGGAGACAGACACAGAAGAGCAGGCTGCGTATGCCTATCCACTAAAAACAGACGGATGGGGATCTGTTCCCCATCCGTCTGGCTGATCGGTTGGCAGTCGGAAATAAATGGACAGGTGATCTGTTTACACCTGCCCATGGTTGCTGGGAAAAAAAATGCTCCATCTATGCCCAGTTTAACATTGTGTCTTACTTCAAAGCCCCACTGCTTTCAGAAAAGCCCTGCACATATTTTACAGAAGTGTCATGCTGGGTGAAAAAATAGTGTCCTGCCACAACATACTTTTGGGGCAAGGTTAGGAACTCGTATAATTCTTCTGGAATTATCTTAAAGCGGAGTTCCTCCCCTGCCGAGCAAAACACATACTGTAGCTGCTGACTTTTAACATTAGGACACTTACCTGTCCTGGAATTCAGCAATGTCAGCACCCCAGCTGATGTTTTCATTGGCTCTCGGGTCCTTCCGCCGCCATTGTCTGTAAGGAAAACCGACAGTGAAGCCTTGCGGTTTTCACAGCCGGTTTCCTACTGCGTATGTGCGAAGCGCGCTGCGCTATTTGAAAGGCCCAGCGGTGGGGGAAGGAGGGGGGCGAACTTCCGAGTGATCTTGCCTCGGCGAGATCTCTCAGAAGTGGGGACAGGTACCTGTAAAAAACAGGTACTCGCCCCCACGAAAGGTGCCGAATATGGCACTGTAGGGGAGGATGAGTCAGATAAGGGGCGCTTCCACCTTTGGGTGGAACTCCGCTTTAACTACTCAAGACCCGGAGCTTTAGGCAGCTAAAGGACCCGGCAAGGTTTTGCGATTCGGCACTGCGTCGCTTTAACAGAAAATTGCGCGGTTGTGCGACATGGCTCCCAAACAAAATTGGCGTCCTTTTTTTCCCACAAATAGAGCTTTCTTTTGGTGGTATTTGATCACCTCTGCGGTTTTTATTTTTTGCGCTATAAACAAAAATAGAACGACAATTTAGAAAAAATGCTATATTTTTTACTTTTTGCTATAATAAATATGCCCCAAAAATATATAAAAAACATTTTTTTTCCCTCAGTTTAGGCCGATACATATTCTTCTACCTATTTTTGGTAAAAAAAAAATCGCAATAAGCGTTTATCGGTTGGTTTGCGCAAAATTTATATAGTTTACAAAATAGGTGATAGTTGTATTGCATTTTTATAAATTTTTTTTTTTTTACTACTAACCACTCGTGACTGCGACATTATGGCGGACACTTCGGACAATTTTGACACATTTTTGGGACCATTGTCATTTTCACAGCAAAAAATGCATTTAAAATGCATTGTTTACTGTGAAAATGACAGTTGCAGTTTGGGAGTTAACCACAGGGGGCTCTGGAGGGGTTATATATGACCTAATATGTGTTTCTAACTGTAGGGGGGTGTGGCTGTAGGTGTGACATCATCAATTGTGTATCCCTATAAAAAGGATCACGCAATCGATGACGGAGCCACAGTGAAGAACGGGGAAGCTGTGTTTACACACAGCTCTCCCCGTTCCTTAGCTCCGGGGACTGATCGTGGGACTCCAGCGGCCGCGACCCACGGCTGGGCATTATACAATCACGTACAGGTACGTGATTGTGCCCAGCCGTGCCATTCTGCCGACTTATATCGGCGTTAGGCGGTCCTTGAGTGGTTAAAGAACAAAGGAGGAAAAAATCCCAGCTCCATAAATTACACAAGAATTACCCTTGCAATGTTCCCCTTTACGTTGTAAGGATTAAATGCCCCTTAAGTCTAGGACTAGAGGATTGGTGGGGTCACTATATGGGTACTTTTTGTGTGTTTCTTAAAGCTAGCCTTTAAAGGCATTATGCTGAGCTCCTGATTACAATCTAATTCCTAATATCTATTTTTCCATCATAGACCCCCAATGAATTGTCCAATACGTCCTTAGTGTCCTTGGCGGTCAAAATCATCATCACCTCGTCCTATTAGGCCGTGTACAGACGACCAAACATGTACGATGAAAGCGGTCCGCCGGACCGTTTTCACCGTACATGTCTGGCCGGGGATTTCTGTACGATGGCTGTACTAACCATCGTACAGAAATCCGTGCGCGGGGCGTGTCCGCGGCGTCGCCGCGACGATGACGCGGCGACGTGGGCGGGCCTGCCAGTTAAATGCTTCCACGCATGCGAGGGATGTCTGTACAGACGACCGAACATGTCCGAGCGGGCAGGATTCCAGCGGACTGTTTTAAAAGTCCAGGAATATTTGCCCGCTGGGAAAAGGCCCGGCGGGCAAATGTTTGCTGGAATCCTGCACGCTCGGGACTACACACGACCAAACATGTCTGCTGAAACTGGCCTGCGGACCAGTTTCAGCAGACATGTTTGGTCGTGTGTACGGGGCCTTACGCATTGTTATGACATAGATTCCAATAGCTTGGTTTTTACTTTGGCTATCATTATACAGGATTAATGTAGAGCAGCTAAAAGAAAGCTATAAGGATTTATCCCATTTATAGAAAAACAATAAATCATACTTAAGCTAGCTACATTGTTTGCTGCTGTTTTTGTGCTGCCAAAACATAAAACTGAGTTCCAGTTACTGGCAGTTACTTGCATGTCATTTGACACATCGGGCCAGATTCTCAAAGAGATACGACGGTGTATCTCTGAGTTAGGCCGGTCGTATCTATGTGACTGATTCATAGAACTGTGTTACACCGTCGGATCTTAACTGCAATTTAAAAATGGCCGCTGTGGGCGTTCTCGCTGATTTACGCAGAGAATATGTAAATTAGCGAGATACGCCAATTCACGAACGTACGCGGGCCCGACGCAGTGTTTTTGCGACGTTTACGTAAGGGTTTTCCCGGCGCATAGTTACCCCTGCTTCTATGAGGCGCAGCCAATGTTAAGTATGGCCGTCGTTCCCGCGTCGAAATTTAATTTTTTTACGTCGTTTGCGTAAGTCGTTCGCGAATACGGATGGACGTCATTTACGTAAGCGTCGAAACCAATGACGTCATTGCGACGTCATTTGGAGCAATGCACGCTGGGAAAATTTCCGGACGGCGCATGCGCTATTCGATCGGCGCGGGGACGCGCCTGATTTGAATAGTACACTTCCCCTAGCCGCGGAATTTGAATTCCGCCGGAGGAATTACGATCAGCCGCCGCAAGTTTGGAGGTAAGTGTTTTGTGAATTACCCACTTGCCTCTAAAACTTGCGGCGGCGGATCTTAAATCAGATAGATTACGCGGATCTAAAGATCCGCTGATCTATCTGAATCTGGCCCATCAAGTTGATTTCTGCAGTTTAATTTCAGGCTTAGTAATGCAGAGAAATCTGTTTTAAAAATGTTCCATGTTTCTAAGCTTTATTCTCATACCTCTATCATTTGGTTCCCTTATCTCCAAGGGGCATGGGTACCCACATAAGAGCCCCTGGTCTAGAAAGTGTTTTCAGAGTGTAGCTTGGCCATTGGAGGTGAAACTTACTCTTGGCCTAGGATGGATTTCTAGCTAAATTAGTAAAAAAAAAAATCACACAATGACATAAACACACACATTAGTTTAAAATCTTATTTATTCTTATAATACAGATTTGGTATAATCGTTCTAGCACCATATAAAACATTTGTTTTATTTATAAAAAATAAACAACCAAAAAAAGTTGTATTTTGGTCAGTAATTAGTAGCAACACGGAACAAAAGAAAACAGTGGTCAATGTTCTGTTTATAAGAGTCAGCAGAACCAATCACAGTGCTAGGTTTTTAGAATCACGTGACCTACAGACAGTGACTATATAAGACTGGGTCTCACTTAAAGGGAATTTTTATCATGTAATTTGTCCAAATGCATCAATACAAAAGTAGATATCAACCCCAAACATTTAAATGGGTGGTAACAGCAGTGTAAAGTGATCTATCTTAGTTGATGTTGTATGGTTGGGCAGTGAACGTTTTAAGAAGAGTTCTAACTAGTATTTTTTAAGTACCATGAACCTTAAAGCAGAGTTCCACCCAAAAGTGGAAGCTCTGCTTATCTGCCTCCTTCTCCCCTTCGGTGCCACATTTGGCACCTTTCGGGGGGGTACCTGTTTTTGACAGATACCCGTCCCCATTTCTGAGAGATCTCACTGTGGCAAGATCGCTTGGAAGTTCAGCCCCCACCTCCTACCCGTACCACCGGGCCATTCAAAAAGCACAGCGATCTTCCACATGTGCAGTAGGGAACTGGCTGTGAATAAATGGTGGTGGCAGCACCCAAGAGCCAATGGAAACATTGACTGAGGTGCCAACATCGCTGGATTCCAGGACAGGTAAGTGCCCTAATATTAAAATATTATAAATGTCCTAATATTAAAAGTCAGCAGCTACAGTATGTGTAGCTGCTGACTTTTATTTTTTTGCTGGGGGGGACTCAGCTTTAAGGCTTTTCATTGCATACAATAACAACTTTTACATTCTACCTTAGGGTCCTATCTAGACCTTTCTACAATAAACTACAGTGTTACCACCCATGCAATGTTTGACTTGACCAAACATTTCTTGTGTACACAGTCCCCGGGCCAACAAACAATTTTTTTTTCTACCGGGGAGGGTTAGACTTTATTGTCAAAGCTTAACTGAATAAGCTGTGGTTAAAAACCGATTGGTTACAGTTGCGCCAGATTCTGTGTGCATCAGTTTTAGTAAATCTCCCCCAATGCATACTTCAGGGGTCTGCACAAGAATCAGGGGAACTCTGAAGATAATGTGCTGATTAGAAAGTTGATCATATACTTCTCTAGCTTGAAGTATCAAATTTGATATAACCGTTACAAGAATTGAGTTATCCACTGATGTGTTTACAGCTTTATCGAATGTTGATCTGAAAAACTTCAATTTTTTTAAAATAACAGTTCAATTGATCATGGTAACTCAATCCCTGTGACAACCAAATGACTGAAGGTTAAAGAAAATGTTACTGACTTTTCAGAAGACATTAAGACATGGTTGAGTAGACGACAAGCTAGGTTTGAGGTGGAGGACCATAAGTTAGAACAAGTAGAAGAACAAATTAGGTTTCTCATTCGTCTTTTTAAATAAAATCTCAGACTTATATAATCACTGTGATAGGTTTTCTAGAAGAAAAACTACAGCTAAAACATATTTCTATATGGGATAGTGTTGTTTCATTTTAAGATTTGTAGCCAGAGGCATTTGGTTGTATGCCTTAGCCTATTGCACTTGATATTAAAATCGGAGGGGTCGTTTTAATAGTTGGTCCTTCATACTTTGGAAAAAAGTGAATTTTGAATAGTTTTTACAAAAAAAAAATCTATGATTTTACGTTTTCAGCTGTTCAAGCTGATCCAGCAAGAACAACAAAAAAAAATCAAGCAAACTATAAATGTTTGCTCACAATGGTACTAATAAAAAAAATTCAGAGATTTGAATTTTGGAAAAAATGGAGTGGTGGCAGCTGTGTATTGTACTTCCCTGAGCAAACGATAACTCTTAAAAAAAATGAAAGCTCTTAAGGGGAAGTCTCATTTTTAGCTATAATTTAAATATACAGTATATTGTAGAAAAAATATTTTTGCTATAGTTTTTCGATTCAAAAAGCTAGGGTTCTGTTTTAAGTAAGCACCATTAATGGGGACAAAACTTCAGAGCATTACAGTGGTCATCCATTGTTCTGTAGCACCTCTGTTACATATATTGCATTTGTTCACACCCTGCTTTATAAATTAATTCAGTTAAAGTGACCCGTAACATATACACTGCTGGGGGCAGCCATATCATTATGTTCCATGAAGATGCAAATTTTATGGCTGCCTCCAGACTGCGGGTGACAAGCACATCATTTTATATGGAAGAAGTCTTGACTTTAAAAATATATTTTCTACTGCGCTTTTTAAAGATGGTTTAAAACAGTTTATTTTTTCTTTCTATTACTTTTATCAGTAGTGTGTACCATACCGTGCCCACAGGTTGGATACTATTCATTGACCATCATATTTCAATAGATGAACACAAATAATATAAAACTTAAAAATGTAAAATGGTGATCATTAGGCAGACAAACACGTAATCCTGTCCTCCATTGCTTTTATCATTTGATCTTAGACATTTTTTTTGTTCACCTTATTGGTTAATATGAAATTACAAGGTTATAATGTTAAATTTTCATTGTCTTGTAGAGTCACCCCCTTTGCGAAGAAAAGGTTAAAACTGAACTTGTGCCCTGTACCCTTATCTTCACAATACCAATGCTAGTTTATTCCAATCTTGGCATATTACAAACCATGTTACTATATTAACTAACCCAAATTTTTGTGTAAAGTTATGAGCACCTTAAGTTCACAAACCAAGTATTTTTTAAAGGAAATCACTACCCAACGGCTGGTCATTTCATTCTGTATAAGTTGTCTCTTAAATTGAGAGAAGGTCGTTTTCTGACATCATTCTTCATGCTGAGGTTGTGAGAAAGTTTCACCTTATTGTTTTATAGTTGTCTGTCAGGTAGCTGAAGTTGCCCCCAAAAAACAAACATGATGGAAGAGAGAAGCGGTGACATTTACACATGCTGGCAGAAGACAACTTGCAATTAGTTCAAGAGGCAACTCATCTATCAGCAAGACAGACCTTCGGGAATGGTAAATAAATCCTTCAAAACATATTGAAGAAGGGATGAAGTATGTAGAGATGAAGCTTCTAGGACTGTCAATAATTGAAAACATGGCCATGTACTGAAGGCATCTGTGTATTAATGCAGTTTTTCCTGGTGCAAAAAAGATCGTTGATAGTCTGGAATATGGTTCTTAAGATTCTTTTTGATGTTTCAGTGGAAATCGTCAGGAAAAAAAATATATATAGCAGGCGCTATAATGATGTAAAAGAAGACCAGATCTGGGATGTATATAAAAGTCTGACACTTGATACACTTGAAGAACATATGAATGTTAAAAAAGCAAATATTTAATAGTTTTCCTTTACCTTAATACACAGAGCCCATTTTTATTATTATAGGGAATTTGGGAAGCTATATATACACAATATACAATAAATTTACTTTTTTTTTTGCTATTTTATCTCAAGTTTCATGTCAGCCTAATCCATTTGGTGCCATCTACAGACTGGGGTTCAAAATAAAATAATACAATGTATATTTGATATTTAAACAGGGCATATCCAGTATCTGAAGAGGAGGAGACAGTGTTCAGTGTATGACTGACAATGGCCTGAAGCAATCAGAAAACTTTGTGTCAAAAAGTTCCATGAATAGGGTGCCAATAAACATCCTGCTTGTTCAATGATGTTCCAGTGCAAAACCGTTAGAGCTTCAGATTTTGGGGACAGAATATCCTGAATACTGAGCAGAAATGATCCATATGATCTCTTTCAGCAACTGCACAGTGACTGCTGTGCCGTAGACTTTTTCCCACTTTCAGTATGGTAGCATGTCCTCTAACAGCCATGGTCGCCGGGGGCCAAACATATCCCGTTATATTTTTTATTATTTGGTTTTAATGAAACCCTGCAAGGGTGAGAAACACAGATCTAGCATCCCCCGCATTAAAAATAAAGACAAAAATATGTAACACAAAATAAAAAGTAAAACAAAAGCACATAAGATAAATCTTTGCCAGTGGCGACCAGTGGAAGTGTCTTGGTTAGCTGGCCATGAAACGTAAAGTTCTTCTTTCTTGGGCTGCAAGATGCTTTAAGAGTTTTCTTTTCATTTTTTTTTTCTTTTCATAATTTGTTTTTCTAGCCATTAAAGCAGACTGGCCCAAGCTCAAAACCAAACTTCTGGTTGTTATCTCCGAAGTCACTGACAGCAACGTCCCTAAGGGGTAGATTTTCAACCTTGTAGGTGTTGATCTCGAGTACTGTTCGTTCTACACCTTTACGAAGCTGTGAGAAAGGGAAGGAAAAAAAGTTATAGCTATTGCTAAGTGGTTTGCTGATTATTATAATGTCGTTAATAGAATATTCTCATGTTTTTGATATCTACTGACTTGTGCAGTGGCACTGAAATGCACTGCTGCGCTGTGATATGTTGCAAATTTGTTCATTTTTTTGACCTGGAGAGGTGCAAATTTACCGCGATTATACCACAATTTGACTGCAAATTAAACCTAACCCTTTAAGGCCAGATTAACACCGAGACAAATATTAAAACAATCAGGGGTTTTCACTTTATGGTAATATCCAGAAATTTGAATTGTAAAAAACTGTAAATTAACATGCCCTAACGTCTGTATTATAAATATCTATTACCCCAGATACTTACTTGGCACCCATCATATAATGCTCGTAACTGTGGTGTGCGGCTGTGACTGAGCTCCTCCTCATTGTCTGCCCTCAACTTTATTGACCGTTCATGATTTGCCTTCGATGTGTCATACCACGCCACAGACTGCTGGCAGTTATAAGTGAAGTTTTGTCGGCCTACTGCACTTAGCAACTTGAGGAATGTCATTTGTACCACATGGATGGCGTTACCATCAGCATCTATGTAATGGAACTGTACAGAAGAAAAAAAACAAGAATATATGTGAAATACTGGCCTGTAATATGCAAGATATTTATAATATTAATAAACAAAACTATGATGGCTTAAAAACAAAACTGCAACCCAAAAAAGATTCCTTCACTTGTAAGCACTGAGGAAAAGATGATCTGCACTCAGGTTGTTGCTCTTAAAAATTTGTAGTATTTATTAACAAGCCACAGTGGTCAAATGCAGAAAGAATTGGTTGACGCGTTTCAGCCTATAAGACCTTAGTCATAACCACCACTTGTAAGCACTGTACAACACCCCAGTCTGTACAGCCCTTTACTGTTTAAACTAGGTTTACCGTCATTGCACATTTTCATTGCTAGTAGCTGATGACTTTTATAAGTGCAGTGCCATTGTACATGGGTAGAATAAATACAAAACTAGGGGGAAAAACCTTTTAACCTCTAGACTTGTATTGGAGCATGCAGAGTGACTGCTTAACTGCTGAAAGCGAAGAAAATACCCAGTACTTCCACTTATAAAGGAGCATGCAACTCATTCCTTTTCCGCTCATGTCTCAGTACAGGTGCTTGGTGATTGACCAATTATGTCATATGAGGTGGGAAAAGAGTCCTCAGACCTGTAACTGCACAGAGCAGCCCTGATCCTCTATAGGGGCACTCGTGATTGCTTCTGAGCCTCTATTTTTGTGTCCATAAGACAGACAGAGCATGGTTTGGCCCTGCCCCCCACTCCATCCTCACTGGCTGTGATTGACAGCAGTGGGAGCCAATGGTTCCTGCTGCTGTTTCTGAGCCAGTGAGTAGGCAGAAAACCAGGAGAGCAGCTGCTCTTGTGCACATTGCTGGATCGCGATTGGGTTCAATTAGGTATGGGGGGGGGGGGTGGGGCTGAGGGGGGAGCTGTATATTGAAGGCAAAGAATGCACAAAGGTAAAAAAAAACTTTAGAACTACTTAAAGGTAAACTTGCTACTTTGCCCTGCAAGTTTTTAGTAAAAGCTGCACATTAGCAATTTACATACAATATCAATTCAATAAAAATAATAATAATAATAAAAAATCATATTTACCTTCTTTCCTCTTTTAAAGGTGCTGTACCAGTCTCCTGGGGTTTCTTTATTCCAAGCTGCAACTTTCACCTAGAAGAACAAGGCAAAGTGTTCATCAGTAGAACCTCCATCAACCAAGAATTCAAATTATGATAAATTAATCTTCATATTGTAGGAATTCTCTTAATATTTACTACATTTTTTATGATTTTCCTTTATTTTTATTTTTATAGGGAGTCCAAAGGAAGAGCCATCATCTTAGTGTCTCCTGTTCCATCAAAAACTCCATCAAATGATGACATTTGAGCAAAAGCTCCTACAGTATGCCTTTACAGTTTAGACTTCAGTACCACTGAATAAATCTCATCAATGCTAATCTGCAGGCTTCAAGAAAATAATGAATGAAATATTTAAGCATGGTCATGAGAATTTCTCAGAATAACACAATCTAGTTATTTATATGTGTCCCTTCTCCTATTCATTCAGTTGAGGATTACAACCCACATTATAATGCTTTGTGGGAAGGGGAAGAGCAGAAAGATTTAACATTTCTAATAAAGACTCTGGGCTAGATTCAGAAAGGAGTTACGTCGGCGTATCTCCAGATACGCCGTCGTAACTCCGAATGCGGGCCGTCGCATCTCGGCGCCTGATTCATAGAATCAGATACGCCTCAATGTTGCCTAGATATGAGCGGCGTAAGTCTCCTACGCCGTCGTATCTTAGGGTGCATATTTACGCTGGCCGCTAGGTGTCGCTTCCATTGATTTCTGCGTAGAATATGCAAATGAGCTAGATACGCCGATTCAGAAACGTATGTGCGCCCGGCACATTTTTTTACGTTGTTTACGTAAGGCTTTTCCCGGCGTAAAGTTACCCCTGCTATATGAGGCGTAGCCAATGTTAAGTATGGACGTCGGGACAGCGTAGAAGTTTACGTCGTTTGTGTAAGTCGTACGCGAATAGGGCTGTGCGTAAGTTACGTTCACGTCAAAAGCATTGACTATTTGCGGCGTGATTTCAAGCATGCGCACTGGGATACTTTCACGGACGGCGCATGCGCCGTTCGTTAAAAGCGTCAATTACATGGGGTCACGTCTATTTTGCATACAACACGCCCCCTACCAGCCTATTTCGAATTAAGCGGGCTTACGCCGGCCCAAATACGATACGCCGCCGTAACTTCGGGCGCAAGTTCTTTCTGAATACGGGACTTGCCTGTCAAAATTACTGCGGCGTAGCGTATATGAGATACGCTACGACCGCCTAAAGATAGGCATTTGTATCTGAATCTAGCCCTCTGTTTCTTTTCAAAAAGAATCAGTGGTTTTAATGAATCCTTCTGCAACTGCTATGAAGAAAACAAATACAACCATGTATATCTATACTGACCGATTCAAACTTTTTATCTGGGTATAGACATGTCTCTCCACCAGATGTAAAATTACAGAACACTTTGAAGGCATCTCTGTTGCATCCTTGATTTGGATCAATCCAGTATTCACCTGCGAAAGGAACAGAGTATATACTGTAAATATCTTAAACCATTACTTCTATGAATCTATACAACCTCTCCAGATATGTCTTGCAAAGAAATGCACCTAGTCTCACTCACCATCTTTATAATTGGGATGACACATCTGAAGCTCTTTACAAGTCCTTCCTGGGCTGTCTTTGGTGCCTACAGGCCACCTCATCTGTTCGATTTCTGTTTTAAGTGACCCAAGTGTGGCATAGATTTCCTCCATCCCATCAGCCATGTAGTCTATCTCTCCCATGTCATTTTGCTGACCATCAGAGTGCCGTCGCCTTTTTCTGGTTGGCTCGTATGCTTCATATGGTAGAGGCTGTACAGCTTGTGCTGGGCGACCCTGTTATGAAATCAACAAAGTTTTGCTTTTTTTTTTTTATTCTGACACGTAGCTCACACTATAATAGGGGTAACTAGGAAAGTTGCTTCTATGAACAATCAAAGTTTGGCTAATGCCAGTCATACACGGTTTGAATTTCGAAATAATTTTCTTTCGAAAATCGTATCTAAGAATTTTCATAAGAATTTCGCACCGTTAGTGGGCCGCAGCAACAGCGGATTTTCGTGCGGCAATCAAATTTGAGGAATCGGTCATGTTGTAAATTTTTTGAAAAACAAACAATTTTCTAATCAATGATGGGAGAATTGTGCGAAAAAAAATATAATAGAAACAAAAATGCGCATGTGCAAGAAAAAAAAATCCCCGGAGAGAAAAGAAGATTCCCGGTCACACAAAATCTTTTCTCTAGCAACATGAAGGCTTGGTCGGCCGAATTTCAAAAATCAATGATGGCATCATCGGATCACAAAAAAAAGAACTTTCTGATTTTGAAAAGAAAATTTGTTCAAAATTCGACCGTGTATGGCCTGCTTAAGAGAAGTTTTTTTAATAATCTCAGGGTTTAAGGATTCTGCTTACTTATAAACACATTTATTCCTAAAGATGTAGCCAAAGAAATAAAATCCACATGACTTACTGGTGGACCAGGAGGTCCTGCATGTCCGGGATCTCCTCTCATGCCTATTGGTCCCTGGAAAGAGAATAGTGATTAGCAGTATTTCTAATGGTTCCAAGTGAGATGGAGTAGCATTAGCATTATTGATGACTAATGCTACCAGTTTCTTGTAAGGCTGCATTCATTTTTAGGATTAATACTCAAGTTAAACATAAAACCCTGCAGATAATAAAAGGCCATATACAAGCCAATATATTCAAGAAAATCAGCCAGTTGGAGCATAGAAAGTGCAGGTAACCAAAAACAATTATGGACCAGCATGTTGGAAAATCAATTTGTCTAGTGAGCAACTGTTTTTTTTTTCACAGAAAAAAGCAAACCATTTGAACCAGCCCAAGTTTTCCTGATTTAGGGAAAGGATTTATAGAGGACAGAGGATAGACATGTGTCTCAAATCCCAGCATTCTGATTTTCAGATATATGTCTATGCATGGGTAGAGAACCCTTTCTTGCCAAATGTTTACAATAAACCATTGATGTACACTCTGTGGGCCGGATTCAGAAAGAAGATACGATGGCGTATCTCTTGATACGCCGTCGTATCTCTGAGTCCAGCCGTCGTATCTAAGCGCCTGATTCATAGAATCAGGTTACGCATAGATATGCCTAAGATCCGACAGGTGTAAGTGACTTACACCGTCTGATATTAGGCTGCAATTCCAGGCCGGCCGCTAGGTGGCGCTTCCATATCTTTTACGCGTTGAATATGCAAATGAGCATTTACTCAGATTCAGAAACGAACGACCGCCTGGCGCTTTTTTTTTACGTCGTTTGCGTTCGTCTTTTTCCGGCGGAAAGTTACCCCTGCTATATGAGGGGTAAGTGCGGCGTATTTTACGTCGTTTGCGTAAGTCGTTCGCGAATACGGCCGGACGTAATTTACGTTAACGTCGAAACTAATGACGTCCTTGCGACGTCATTTAGAGCAATGCACGCTGGGAAAATTTGCAGACGGCGCATTCGCTGTTCGATCGGCGTGGGGACGCGCCTGATTTAAATTGTACACGCCCCCTAGCCGTGGAATTTGAATTCCGCCGGGGGATTTACGATACGCCGCCGCAACTTTAGAGGCAAGTGCTTTCTAAATAAAGCACTTGCCTCAAAAAATTGCGGCGGCGTAACGTAAATCAGATAGGTTAGCGGATCTTTAGATCTGAATCTAGCCCTGTATGTCTAAATCATCAACAGTTCTCCAAATCAGATATGCAATGTATTATGGTTGTATTAGCATTGCATCCATCTGGAAAAGTGAACATGATACATTGACAAATATATCTCCATCCTCTGTGAGTACCTTTGCATTAAGAGATATTATTTATTTCAGAGTTCAACAGTACTTACTGGGTTTCCTTTCGAACCTTTCTGCCCTAGATGTCCCTGCAAAAGAAAATGCAAGATATGAACATTACTACAAAATTATTTTCCCAAGGTTTTCTGAACTTTAGTCAGCTATGAATTACTCTGGCATGCTTAACAAAGTTTAAACAACACTAGTGACCCTCAGGAAGACATCACGTATGACAAAACGTGTTGGGCGGAGCTAGGCGATGACGCCGTTGCGCCCCATGTGACCCCGGAAGTGCGGTTGAAAGAATTTGTGTTTGCCGGTATCCATGCTTTACTGCATTTTATCCATTGTAAGTAGCCATTTAGCTTTATTCAATAAACAATACTTATACGGTATTACACTATTGAAGCTCTCTACATGTATGGTCTACCTTCTGGTTCTGGCTGGTTTGGATATCCCATTGTGAGTCCCTACCATCTGGTAAGGATCCCTGATCACAGAGTGTGGGGTGCCACAGAAGGCTCTGCATTAATTTATTGGCTGTGAATTCCTGCCTAATCAGTTTTTGGATTCCTGCATATTTACCACAAGGATTAATTTCCTGCACATTTTCTGAACTGTCTCCTTTTTTTTACATCACAAGGACATTATCTATGCACAGAGTGTATCATGTCACATTATGATTTAGGTTTTTATCATTTTCGAGATTAACGCTATTTTTTGTTTAATGTAAGTTTTGCCTTGTTTATATCACATGGTTAGTCGCTGCAGTCCCTCATTATATGTACATATTCACTAAGCTACTTTAGCGTGGTATACCACCTTCTATTGATTACAGAATGAGTGTATCTTTATCACAAAAGGGAATATGTTCCTTCTCTTATCTGCATGTTACAAGGCCTTATGTATGTCCAACAAAATACTTTTTTTTTTTTACAAGACTGGTAGAGTGATACTCCCGCGCTATCACTGGAAGTGGAAAAAACAATGTATAAGGCCCCGTACACACGACCGAACATGTCCGCTGAAACTGGTCCGCGGACCAGTTTCAGCGGACATGTTCGGTCGTGTGTACGGCCTATCGGACAGGTTTCCAGCGGACATTTGTCCAGCCGACCGTTTTCCAGCCGACAAAAATTTCTTAGCATGCTAAGAAACATGTCCGCTGGAAGCCTGTCCGTCGGACATGTTCGGTCGTCTGTACAGACTCACCGTACATGTCCGCTCGGCCAAAAGCCCTCGCATGCGTCGAAGTGATTCGACGCATGCGTGGAAGCATTGACCTTCCAGGGCCGCGCGCGTCATCGTCGCTGCGACGGCGGGGCCACGTCACCGCGTATCGTGTCCGCGCGAATTTCTGTCTGATGGTGTGTACAACCATCAGACAGAAATCTCCGAGCGGACATGTCCGCTGAAAACGGTCCGGCGGACCGTTTTCAGCAGACAGTCCATCCGTGTGTACAACTGCTGCAAACACAGATAGATGGATCCGTGACCGATAAGTATATGTGATTGATGCTGTGCTGTTGTTAAACTAAAGTGACACAAAATAATAAACGTACTGAAAATGAAAAGGCAATAATAAAGGTGTGCACAAGGTGGCAGTGTAAACCAAACGTGCAAATAAACTCTTCAAATTACAGATTCCTAACAATCAAGTAAGGCCTCGTACACGCGACCGAGGAACTCGTCGTAAATTAAACATCGTTTTCCTCGACGAGTTCCTTGTTAGGCATGTCGAGAAACTTGACAAGCTTTCTTTGCGTACACACTGTCAAGACAAAATCTTGTTGTTCTCAAATGCGGTGACGTACAACACATACGACGGCAGGGGAAGTTCGATTCCACTGGCACAACCCTTGTTGCTGCTTTAGCTAATCTCATGTTACTGCGAGTTAAGTAAAAGTTTGGTAAGAGACGATTTGCACTTTTCAGTCTGTTACAGCGTGACAAATGTGCTCTCTCCATTACAAACGCTACTTTTACCAAAGGTGCGCTCCCGTCTCATACTTTATTCTGAGCATGCGCAGGTTTCTAAGCATACACACGAACGTGTTTCTCGTCGAAAACCAGTCTGACGAGGAACACGACGAGGAAATTGAGACTCCCGACGAGGAAAAAGAGAACTTGTTCTCTTTTTTTCTCGTCGAGTTCCTCGACAGTTTTCTCGATGAAAAACATACACACGACCGGTTTCCTCTGCAAAAAAGCTCTGCCACCAAGTTTCTTGATGGATTCTGTCGAGGAAAACGGTTGTGTGTACGAGGCCTTACATATGATTTGTTCTTCATCCCATGCAATGACACCTCTGTGTGAAGTGGCCTCTCACCTTACTGCTGTAAAACAGCATGGGAAAGCTGGTGATTGCAATATCTTCTGGGGGTCATTGCATAAATAGTTGGTGGTTTTAAAAAGATCCTGACTTCCTTACAGGGTCCTCCTCTTGTTGTCCCAAGAAACAATGCTGAATGGTGGATGGTGATTCCTCTATAATGTATTCTCAATCTCACCCAGAGGGGGATGTAGAGAGAAGAAGGGAATTCCTATATAGTGTAGTATGCATAAATATTTATTCGATAAATACAAACACTAAAACACCCACATTTAGCAAGATGGAACACAATAGATCATCCACGAGTACCGAGCTTGTTTCCATGTCACTTCCAGGGTGCCTGTCAGCCAATCCAGACGCGTATTGTCACAGTCACAGGACTTCATCAGGGGAAGATCCCCTGATGAAGTCCTGTGACTATACGCGTCGGGATTGGCTGACAGGCACCTCGGAAGTGACATGGGAATGAGCTTGGCGCTCATGGATGATGCATTGTGTTCCATCTTGCTTAATGTGAATGTTTTAGTATTTATCGAATAAATATTTTATGCATACTACACTATATGGGCATTCCCCTTCTTCTCTCTACATCCCCCTCTGGGTGAGATTGAGATTACATTTATTTTTTATTTTTACTCCATATGCTTAACTTGATCTTCTGGGGTTACATTAAAAACTGTCCTTTCAAAACTATGAAATGAAGTTGTTGGTTTGTAAGTTTTAATTTGGGGTGTGGATATTTAATACTATTAAGACGCAGCCCTCACTTTGGATCTTTTAAGCATCATTTGACCTGCAATCCTATTTACATCCAGGTGACTACTTAAAAATAGTTCTTGTTTAACCAGCAACTAGATGGTTCTGCATTACATCAAGATAAAATAAAATCGGTGTTTACCGCCAGGCCGTTGGGTCCAGGTGGTCCATTTGGTCCAGAGATACCAACAGATCCCTTAAACATGGAAGAAGAAAGGGTTATAGTTCACATTCATACAGATGGTCCGGTGACTTCATTGCCATTACTATGGGTTACTTACAATGTCTCCTTTGGGTCCTGGTACACCCTGAATTCCAGGGGGTCCTCTGTCTCCTTTCTCTCCCATTTCTCCTGGAGGTCCAATTAAGCCAATAAGACCAGCATGACCCTGCAACGAGAAAGACATTTAACATTCAATATTAAAAACTCTCAGAACAAATGAAATGTGTATGTTATCATTTTGGTATCAAATCTGGCTGTTTAACTAGAAATTATGATTCTTAAAATATTTGTTGGTTGCAAAATAGACTGATGCCTAAAGTGACTGAGAATCTTATTGGGCAGTGGTGGGCTTTTTTTTTTTTTACAGCCATTTGATTAGATGACAAACTATGTATCTGGTAGGTAAGGTAGAATGTTACTGTCATCTGGCTAACTTTGCAGCTATTACCACTGCATTCTTATCCAACAAACACATCTGTCATAATGCCACCAGCTGAATGTCAATCATAAAATGCACATAGTCAGATTGAATAACAGGTAGATAAGAGAGACTAAAATGGAGATCTTACCTTATCTCCCTTAAATCCAGGATCACCTTTAAGACCAGGCAAGCCACTGGGTCCCTTTAGAGAAAAAAGTAAAAAAATAAGTAATTTGTTATTTTAGTGCATAATATAAGCTGCCATTCTGTAGTATAGGTTCTGTGATTTTTTTAACATGTTCCAAAACGTGAACATATCCTTTAACCTAAAATACATTGACTTACTGGCAGGAGGTGCTGGGAATTGTTAACCATACTTATCACACACAGCTGCAACTCGTTTCGGTCACTTGCCTACTTGGTGGTTAAGGCTGGGTTCACACTTGTCCTACAACGGTCCTACATTGGGAGGTCATGTAGCATGACGTGTGAAAATCAATGTTTCCCTATGAGAGCTGTCTTAACTGGTCCGACACAAGTCGGTCCGACTTTGAAACTACTCCCTGTACTACTTTGGTCCTACTTTGATCCTACATCAGCCCATTGAATATCATTGAAGTAGGATCAAAGTAGGAGCCTTGTCCTAACCGACTTTTGACATCCGACTTGTGATTACAGCAGCAGTAAAAGGAATTTATCTCACTCTGGGATTGTTTTGATTGGTCAAAGAACAAGTCAGACTATGACAAAGTCGGATCAAAGTAGTATCCTGTTCATGAAAGTAGGATGGATGTAGGACCAATGTAGGATCAATGTAGGACCAATGTAGGATCAGTGTAGGACCAATGTAGCAGAGCAAAGTAGGATCAAAGTAGTGTAGTAGTGTGAACCCAGCCTCAGAGGAGGACTTATAACCCCCTACTACATACATAGCGATACTGAGGCTGTTGTACTTAACCTAAGGTGACCAGATTTTTTAAATGAAATCCGGCGACATATTCTTTCTTTACTAGTAATGGCGGCAAACAGCGACTCTCTGCCCGTCGCCGCCCGCCTCACAGCCTCTCAAGTCTTACTCTCCGGGCCCCGGCTACTACTGGATGGGGAGCGGAGGAAGATCACTCCACCAGGGAAGGCAAGGAGACAGGCAGGTGGCTGGCCAGGATTTGAGTCAAGGCAGAAGAACATGCGAGCGGAGCTGAATGGGCATACACCCGAAACTGAAGAAATATTCCCTCTGCTCCGACCAGCACATGATCATCAGAAAGGGGCACAGATAATGAGAAAAATACAACCCCCCTATGCTAGTAGGCACGGCGGAGTGGGGGTGTGTAATTCAATTTTTTTTATTTTAATTCTGCACTGACTGTCTTTGAAATTGCCCCTGTCCCCTATTAAATCCAATCTGGGGACAAAACCAGGGACAGACTTGGTCTGGGGACAGTGTCCTCAATCAGGGGACTGTCCCCTGAAACTGGGGATGTCTGGTCACCCTAACTTAACCAGGAAACTGATTGTAAGATATTGGATTTCTCCTCAGGCCCTCACATACTACCAATGGATCCAGGAGGTTAATAAAATACTCATTAGGGAAAATGACCCATATTAGCACAGGAAAGTACTGAGAAAATTCACCAACATATGTCGAGAGTGGCTGGAGTCCCCTGGGGTTGCTCCCCTGCAACTGGTCCTTGATAGGTTGTTGGCGGCATAGCGAAGAGTAAGGGGTAATGTCACTGTACAGTCTAGAGGCCTGCAGGGGCCAATAGTAACTCTGAGCGTGATGGGAAAGGCATATATTTGTAATATCTCTTCTGTTTGAAAGTGCACACCATTTGTGTTGCTCACTTAGGTTAATTGTTGTTTGTTCTGTTTTTTTGTTGTTTCTTTTTACTCTGCTTTTCCTCTGTTGTTACTGGAGACACATTTGACAGTATAATGCACAGGTTCAGGGACATGTGTTATGTACTAAAATGGGTAAAACTTCTTGTATATTCTCTACATGAGCTTCCTGTAACCCAGGAAGCTCATGTCTGTGTGTATGATTTTTTTTTCAACTAAATAAAATCTTTTTTTTCTGATTAAAATACATTGACATTTGTCCAAGACTTGTGGCACACATATTCTGCAGAGGGTCCCTACTCGTAGAGATAAATAAGGCCTTCTTGTTCATGTGTTTTGTATATGAACACACCTTTTTTCTATTGCAACCTGAAAGGAGTGTCTTCATCAGGCACTCACAGGCCATTTACATTCTAGGGCCCCTTTCCCACGGTCGGACCGTTCAGGTCCGCCTGTCATATTTGTCAGCGGACCTGAATGGCCGCTCCATTCTTCTCTATGGAGCGTCGGATGTCAGTGGAGACATGTCCGCTGACATCCGACCAGATCAGATAAAATCAGACGGATGGCGATACGTCGCCACCCGTCCATGGCGGATTGGATCAATTTTCATCAGATCTCTCCATAGGAGACAGCGGCATTGCACAAGCCCCTCCCCGCTCAGTGAGAAGAGAGGACCTGTAATCCTCCGGCTCAGCGGAGATCTCCCGCTGAGCTGGCGGGAGCTGGCAGACTCCACTGAGACGGAGTCCGCCTAGTGTGAAAGGGGCCTAGGAGTTCTGCTTCCATTGTTTGCTGTTGTACTCTGCCACACCTCACCAATCCATTTGTTTCAGCTGTACTTGTCATCAAAAACATAACTGTCGTCCCTTCATGTGACAGCAACAGCACTATTTGATCCAATCCTATGCCACAGCCAATAACTAGCCTTGCTATCTTTCTGTGGAATGCTTATTTTACAAATATAAAGCAGTGGAAGGTAAGGCTGCCTCCATCATGACCATTCCGCTTTCAAGGAGCTTCCACTCTCATTCAACATTTCATGCAAGAGAATCCCCTTTTTTACTTATTTCCACTGCTTGCTTTTTTCGATATTTGCTTTTCTTTCTAACAATCCACCCAGAGATGTACTCGGTTCACAGATCACTGGCATCTGGGTTCTTCTGTACTGCATAAAAAGGTTTACAATTGTTGGATATACAAGCTTACCTGTCTGCTGGATATTATCCCTTTCATGCCTAAGCCTATTTCTGATATATGTTGCTTACAAGTTAAAATCCGTATTTTTTGCTAGAAAATTACCTAGAACCCCCAAACATTATATATATATATATATATATATATATATATATATATATATATATATATATATATATATATATATATATATATATATATTTTAGCAGAGACCCTAGAGAATAAAATGGCGATCGTTGCAATATTTTATGTCACATAGTATTTGTGCAGCGGTCTTTTCAAACGCAATATTTTGGGGAAAAAGACACCCTTATGAATTAAAAAAAAACTAAACAGTAAAGTTAGCCCAATTTTTTTGTATAATGTAAAAGATGATGTTATGCCGAGTAAATAGATACCTAACATGTCACATAATAGGTGATAGGTACTCTTTATGGAGAGATCGGGAGTCTAAAAGATCCCGAATCCCTCATTTGCACTTCAAAGTATTCAGATCGCCAAAAACTGCGATTCTGGATACTGTATTATTTTTTTTAAAAACCGGTGCCATTGGCAGCTGAGTAGACCAGAAGTGACGTTGTGATGTTGCTTCCGTATTTACATACAGATGACTGGAAAGAAGCCGTTTCCAGCTTCGTGCCAGTCTGTCTCTAGCCGCTGAAAGTGGCGGATCGCGCATCGGCTCCAGGTGGGACGGGAGGCCCAGTAAGAGCGGCAGAAGGCGGCGGGAGGGGGGATGTTCCCTCCCACTCCTCCGGTATAACAGCCGAGCGGCTTTTAGCTGCATCGGTTGTTATCCCTGGAAAGCCAACTGTCCTTTCAGCTGCAGGCATCATCTCGATATAACCCCCTAAAGCCGAGGCCTCAAATGTGCGTACGGACGGCGCTAAGCTGATTTATACAATGTGTTTATGCTGAAGTTCTTCACCTAACTTTGTCATCTGTGTTTAAATTGAGGTCTGTACATTCAGCCTGTGCCTAATCAAAAGTTCTGTATTCTTGATTAGAGTTGAGCGAACCCGAACTGTAAAGTTCGGGTTCGGTACAGAATTTGGGTTTTTCCCGAACCCGGACCTGAACCCGAATAATTGGAAAAAGTTTGGGTCCGGGTTCGGAGTTCGGGGGAAAAAAAATGCGCGGAGGTCCCCGCAAATTCAATAACCAGACCCTTTAGGTCTGGTATGGATATTAAGGGGAACCCCCCCTAAATATCCATAACCAGACCCGTTTTTGGAGCAGGAAGCCGGGAACGAGTGGATTATCACCGCTGGAGTTTTTTATTAATAAAGGACTTTATTCTACGGTGTGTGTGTGTTTTTTTTACAAGAATTTACACTTCCTTTGTGAAATGGTAGGGGTACAGTGTACCCCATTACCATTTCACACAGGGGGGGGTCAGGATCTGGGGGTCCCCTTTGTTAAAGGGGTCTTCCAGATTCTGATAAGCCTCCCGCCCGCATACCCCCACAACCACCGGGCAAGGGTTGTGGGGATGAGACCCTTGTCCCCATCAACATGGGGACAAGGTGCTTTGGGGGGCACCCCAAAGCACCCTCCCAATGTTGAGGGCATGTGGCCTGGTGCGGTTCAGGAGAGGGGGGGGCGCACTCTGTCCCCCCTCTTTTCTGCGGCCGGCCAGGTCAACGTGCTCGGATAACGGGTCTGGTGTGGATTTTAGGGAGAACTCCACGCCAGGGTCTGGTTATGGATATTTAGGGGGAACCGCACGTCATTTTTTTTTTAAATTGACGGCGGGGTTCCCCTTAATATCCATACCAGACCTAAAGGTCTGGTTATTGAATTTGCGGGGACCTCCGCGCATTTTTTTTCTAAAAGTCCGTGTCCCATTGACTCGGTTCGGAGTTTTTTTTTAAAGTTCGGGTTCGGACCCGAACCCGAACATCCAGGTGTCTGCTCAACTCTATTCTGAACTTTTTTTTTAAAGTTCGGGTTCGGACCCGAACCCGAACATCCAGGTGTCCGCTCAACTCTATTCTTGATACATCTCCATCTACCCTGCATTTTGGTTTGCCTACTAGTTGGCTGACAACATCTGGGCTTTCCCATGTCTTGCACTCTGGTATGTAAGCAGGGTAAGATTCACACCATCAGTGGTTCTGGTGAAGACCCAGCATGCTGAGGTTGTGCCCAGGGGCGGACTGACAGCTCATGGGGCCCCCGGGCAATAAAAGATTATGGGGCCCCTGGGATTACAGATGGACACCACGCTAGGAGGCAGTGCAGAGGCGGGGCAGCTAAAATCTCAGGATTTTCATATCAAAAGCTTGTCGGTTTCAGACATATCAGGGACAAATGTAAAAAAAAACACAGATTTTTACATACTGTCCCTAGTTTTACTGATCCTGGCAACCCTGATGGGGCCCCCTAGTGGCATGGGGCCCTCGGGCAGTGCCCAAGAGCCTCAATGGTCAGTCCGCCCCTGGTTGTGCCCCAGTGAGAGCTCCACACCTAAACTGTGACACAGGGAGTTCACCAATCCTTACTGCAAGTGAAGAAAGCCATGTAGATTGTTAAATTATAAACTTTATCTAATAAACCATCTTCGCTCTTCTCTAAAACACATTCCAGTATGCCATGCACCAAGCTGCATTCACTGAAGACCATCACACACATCTTAATAGGTAAACAGTTGTATTGTCACAATTTAGCTATTTCTGTACACTTACCAAGGGCCCAGGAGGTCCCGTCTGACCAGGTGCTCCGAGTAAACCTGGTTCACCCTGTAATGACAAATACCTAAGATTGAATACATGCTAACCCTCCCATTATACTATTATTATTATACAGGATTTATATAGTGTCAACAGTTTGTGCAGCACTTTACATTATAAAGGGAGACAGTACAGTTAAAATACTATTCAATAAAAAAGGGTTAGGAGGACCCTGCTCCTGAGAGCTTACGATCTAATAGGGAGGGGCAACTGGTACATAAGGTAATAACTATGAGGGATGAGCTGAAGGAAGAAATAAAAGTTCAGTTTTTATGTGAACATGGGATAGGCTTCTCTGAATAGATACGTTTTCAGGGATCGCTTAAAAGTTAACAGAGTAGGAGATAGCACGTCAGGTTGGGGTAGAAAGTTCTAGAGGATGGAAGAGATTCTGGGAAAGTCCTGGAGATGAGCATTGGAAGGTAAGGTAAGGGAGCTAGAAAGCAAAAGGTCTTGGGAGGAGCAGAGATGACGATTTGGGCGATATATTGAGACAAGATTTGTGATGTAGCTGTCAGGGCTGGGCTTAGCCTTTCCTTCTCTGTGCTGGCAGCTCAGCTGTCAGCTAATTGCCAGCTCCCATATCTCCACAGTGATCCACCTGTTGATGATCCTGCTCGTCAGCTCTGCCTACTTAAAGCCTTCCAGTTCATTTGCTTTTTGCCTTCGCCTGTGTTAACATCACAAGAGACTTTCTCCTGCTTTCCTGTTGAATGAAGACCTGCTTGACTGACATTCCCTCTGGCTACAGATCCTGCTTGCTGTACTACTACCTTTATCTGGCTCTTGGACATTGACTTGGCCGACTACCTGATCCGGTTACTGAACTCTGGCTATGTTTTGACTCTGTTTACCTTTTTATTTTTATTATTAAACAAGTGTGATTTAACTGCACTTCTGTCTCGGTCTGATTCATGGTTTCTGACAGTAGCGTGGGGTGGAATTGTAAATGGCTTTGTATGTTGTTGTTAATAGTTTTAATTTTATTCGTTGGGCAATTGGAAGCCAGTTGAGGGGTAGCATACACTGAGTGGTTGGTAATGTGGATGAGGCTGACAACAGCATTCATGATAGACTGAAGGGGATAACATGTGTAGAAGTAAGTCCATGAGAAGGGAGTTGCGATAGTCAGGGCGAGAGATAACACGGCAATGAATGAGTTGCTTGATGATTTCATTGGTTAAAAAAGGGGCATATTTTGGAGATGTTATGGAGGTGAAGTCTACAAAATTTGGATAGTGACTGATTTAGGTCCTGGAAGGACAGTTCAGAGTCCAGGATTACACCTAGCACCCTTGGATGAGGGGAGCGACTGTATTTGTGATCTTGTTGGAAAAGTCAGGGAGGAGGGCACAGGTTGGGAAGAATATAAGCTCAGTTTTAGAAAGAATGAGTTTGAGGAAGTGGTGTGACATCCATACTGATATGTCAGTTAAAAAGTTAGTAATGCAGGAGGAGACTGAGGAGGTGAGAAGTAAAGAGATAGTTTTTGGTGTCATCATCATAGAGATGGTATTGGAAGCCATGGGAGTTTATCAGGTGACCAAGGAAGGAGGTGTAGACAGAGCAGAGAAGGGGACTAAGGACAGAACCTTGGGGGATCCCTACAGAAAGAGGAGGTGGAGAGGAGGAGACAGAGTTGTAGGCAACACTGAAGGAAAGTTGTAATAAGTAGGAGAAGAATCAGGAAAGAGCAGAGTCTTGTAGGCCAAGGGAGTGACATTTTTTTTAAGGAGGAGTGGATACGAGATGAATGTTGGATAACAGTCTGTGATTCTGTGCCAATCTCCCAACCCCCATGAACGATCAGTTTACAAAACATTATTGTATTCCACTGTGTCGGCATGGTCTCCCCCTGCTTTCCCATTGTCTTAAACAGTTACTCTCAAACAGTACATATTTATTCAGAAGGCAACCTGTACATGAGCCTTGGGTACTGTGGATGCCCAGGGGGCCCAGACACAACCTTCATGCTTCTGCAGTAAACCTGGGAAATGGTGGATTCACTTGTAGGTAGTTGGTGTCTGTTTGGGCCAAACCAGTACAGGCAATGAATGAATGAATGCACATCTATCTATTCTCTGATATATATTGCCAGTTTTAAAGCTACCTAGTTTTTATATTACTGCTCTAGAACAATCAGCTTCCTGAAATCCCATGGATATAAGACCTAACTAGACTTCTAAATCCTAACATTTCACAGAAGAATGCCATGAGATACTTTGCCTGAGAGTTCACTTACAGCAGGCCCTGGAATGCCTCTCAGACCTTCGGGTCCATATTTTCCAGGAGATCCTTGTGCCCCCACAGGTCCTGTCTTTCCAGCTGGTCCTTCAGTTCCACGCTCTCCCTATTACACAGGAAACATTACAAATATTTATAAGTATTTTTCTAGGTTTAGGAACTGAATGTGCATACTGTTCAGTGTAACTCACCTTTGCTCCCTTTTCACCTTGACGACCCTCTTTGCCTGCAGCCCCCAATTGTCCCTAAAAAGGAATAAAATAATATATTGTTTAAACAGCAATCTCACTAGAGGCAATGGGACACATTCTTCACACTAGGACACCACAGAAACTGGAACTTACTCTTCGTCCTGGTGGACCTGTTGGGCCAGGCTCTCCTGAAGGTCCAGGTGCTCCCTTTAAAAAAATATATAAAGATTGTATATAAAATATTGCTTTCCATTCCTGATAACCATTTAGGCTGGCCTTCAGAAAATTGTTTAAGTAAAGATAACCAAAATTATTAGACAAATCATACATTATATACCCCCAGGAACATCATTCTGCAACCTACTAAAAAAATATTTTATTGCGGTTGGAGAAATGTTCTCCTAATTCTTGTTCATTCATGCATTTGCTGTATACTGCTTGCATTTAAAATAATACATTTAAAGATTGAAAGAGTAAAGATTTAAGCCCTTGGTAAGTGATATTTTAAAATTACACAGCAAAAAATGTATAACTCACCGGATTCCCACTTTCTCCAGAATCACCCTTCTCTCCAGGTACACCATCAACTCCCTGAGTAGCAGATAAGAGCATTGTTACCATGACAATGTAAACATTTAGGCTATATACAAAATGTACATTAAATCACTGTCCAGCTTTTTCCATAGAAATCTTACTGGTATTCCAGCCTCTCCTCCTGGTCCTGGGTCTCCTGGAAAACCTATGGACCCCTAGAAAGAGATTATGCATTCAATTAATTAAAAATATTTGCAAGATGTCAAAACTTGGTTATTAGTCAGCTTCACCTCACTTTTGAATTTTTATGTAATTGTACTTTTTATGATCTATTGTCATTTAGGCCTATTCAGTAATATATTAAAAGAACAAGCAAAATCTGAAGACACAAATATTTGGAAAGTTTAAGTAGTTCTACTTGTCTTTATTGTCGTAGACTTAGCATGTTTAGTGTGCCAATGTATGACTCGGCACGTATATGATGCGCCCTCTTGGTTTTGTATGTATCAACATAACTCACCATATTTCCTTTAGGTCCATCTTCGCCTGGACGTCCCTTTTTCCCAGGAGGTCCAGCTGCTCCTGAAGCTCCAGATTCACCCTTTTCACCAATATCACCTTTACCTCCCTGAAATAAAACCATATTTTTTTTTCCCGGTTATGTAAATATTTTAGTCAATTTATAAATTGTTGACAAGTTCTACATTTATACATTTATTTTTTATCCTACAGACATTATATAGTATTATAGACTATAATAGTATCTTTGCTCAGCTCATTATGTCAGCTTTTCATACAAAAAGATATCTGCTTGGGGATCTGGAATAGCTAGGATGGATGCTACAACTCTACAAGGGTCACATTGGCTCCTTATTCCATTGTGTCCTGGCTCTATGATCATTTAGTTTTTAATACTACACTATGGTGGCCCATATGCCTGTTGTTTCTCTCTCCCCTTCTATGACCATTCAATAGCAGTGGGAAATATCAAAATCTGTCATATTTGACCATCGCCATCCTTCCAAACATGGATAACTTTACAGAAGACTTAAAAAAAAAATATGAACTGGTGTTGGGACCCTTACTTTTTAATATCTTTATAAATGATATTGGGTCTGGGATCAAAAGTAACATTTCTGTCTTTGCAGATGACACCAAGCTATGCAGTGGAATAACGTCCTTACAGGATGTCTCCAATTTACAAGCCAACCTCAATGCTCTGTCTAATTGGGCGACTAAGTGGCAGATGAGGTTTAATGTTGATAAATGTAAAGTTATGCACTTGGGGGCTAAGAATATGCATGCATCATACATGCTAGGGGGAGTACAACTGGGGGGATCTGTAGTGGAGAAGGATCTGGGGGTTTTGGTAGATCATAAGCTCAATAATAACATGCAATGCCAAGCTGCGGTTTCCAAAGCGAGTAAAGTCCCTCCAGACGTGGCTCTGGCCAGCTCAGTAGATTGCTTTAAGAAAGGTCTGGATTCTTTCCTAAATGTACAGAATATAACTGAGTACTAAGATTTATAGGTAAAGTTGATCCAGGGTAAATCCGATTGCCTCTCGGGGGATCAGGAAGGAATTTTTTCCCCATCTGTAGCAAATTGGATCATGCTCTGCTGGGGTTTTTTGCCTTCTTCTGGATAAACTGTGGGTATGGAGTTGGGTGTATGGGATAGTACTGTGTTTTTTATTTTGTTTGTTTATTTCTTTGTGGTTGAACTGGATGGACTTGTGTCTTTTTTCAACCTGACTAACTATGTAACTATGTTTAAGTGAATGAAGATATTTGAGCTGTGTATGGCTAGCTGAATCTGTAGTAAACAGTATCCCGCCAAAAAAATGAGGCCCGGACAGTTTAGGTCATAATGTGCTAGTACATTATGACAGAGTTACCTGGAAACAAAGCCCTCCAGCGGCACACTGTCACCACTGACGACGCTTCCATCTTCAGCTGGTCTTCTTTCCGGGTTTGCGGGCTTCGGCTATCTGATTGGCCGAGCCGGCAATGACGTCTCTGTTCATTTACAGCATGGCTCAGAATGGGTATGACGTTCCTTCAGAGTGCATGTGACATCACCAGCCGTATCTAAAGTAAATATCTCCTAAATGGTGCACGTTTAGGAGATATTTACAGTACCTATATGTATGCCTTATTATAGGCTTACCTATAGGTACAAACCATTAGACATGTGCATTCGTTTTCATCCGAATGCATGTTTGTCCGAATTTCTGGGATTTTCGCATTCATTTTAACAAACTATATTGAACGCACAGAATCCGAAATCCGAAAGAATTGACATAAAAAATGCTTTATTTTCATTTCATTGTGACAACAGTTCGATACAGATAGAAGATTCGACATGATAGTGACAATAGCGATCTGTGTCTATCGAACCTGCGATCGAATGTGCCTAACCTTAACTCTATTAGTCCAAGATTATTCGACATAGAGAGAAAAGATTCGATATAATAGAGACATGAAGATTCGACAAAGCAGCTAAAAACATACGATCGCCGCGAGCGGACATTTATGGTCAAATGCTCCACCTATAGGCTATAGAAGAATTCTAATGTTGGTTGACTAGTAATAATAATTAATAAATATAATTATTACTAGTCATAGAATGTTAGAATTCCACTATAGCTTGTGGGCGGAGCATTCAACCGGAAATGTATGATCGCGGCGTCGTACAGTTTAGCTGCTTTGTCGAATCTTCTTAGAACATTCGACAGACACCATAAGCCTTCAAATGACAGATTTGACCTTAATTAATTCGGATTTTCGGACTAATGCATTTTTTAACGAAATTAAGTAAATAAAAACAAATTTCGTGAGTAACTAAATACATTTATTTTTTGAACGAAATCGAAATTCTGAAACAAAATATTTTAGTGTGAACATGTCTACAATCCATACATGGGAGTTTACTCCGACTTGAAAACTGTTACTAAACCCACAACAGTAAAATCAGTCTGTATATGCAGTAAAGCATGCTTGTTATACTCACTGTGGAACCTAAGGGGTTAATCCTGCGCATTGTGTAAAAAAGTTGTTTGATCTTGTCTATGATTCTCCCCTTCTTCCACGGTCCCCAATCCATCTTCTGATAGTACAGAGCCTTGGGGGCACTCTGCACCTTCCTTGTGTATTGCCAGAGTTTGTTTTTTTTGGAAGGGTGCATGCGATCGGCAGAGGGCCAATCAGCACTGTCCAGACAGAGGCTCAGGAGTCATGCAGCCTCATAGGACAGTCAGAGGAGAATAAAAACTCCCCCTAAAAGCTTTAACCAGTACTTAGCCAGACACTAATAGAAGTCACAAGACTGCTGTATACTGCTCATGAGAAAAGGCATTTAGCAGCTTAAATATACTAAAATAATTACATTTTCATGTTCTGTGTACTATGGGAGACCAGATAAAGTGAATGCAGGGTCCTGGGTTTAGTAACACTTTAAGGAGTGGTGTATATAAAGCATAATCTCCCTGCTAGCCCACCATAAATGTCTCCATTATTATATACATCAATGACAAGTTTATATTACAGCTTTCATCTTTTTGGCCACATACTCACCAGGGGACCAACTTCTCCTGGTGATCCTGGATCTCCACCTTCTCCTGCCTCTCCCTGTAGGGACAACACAGAGTGATTCAGTGGACTATGCCATACATGTTGACTGGATTACATGAACTCAAATACTAAAGTTGTGTGATTTGCCTTATAAATATAGTTGTATATGGTTGTGAGTAAATAGCTGTCGATCATATAATCAGAGGCCTTTTTATAATGGTGATCACCAGTTTTTAAATGTTGCAGGATGGTGGTCACCCTGTGCTTTTATCCTGCAGCAGTCAATGGCCCTGATGGTTAATTAACAGATGCTCTAAACATTGAGCAGCTGAGACTGAGACTTTCTGTAAATAAAACTGCCACTATAAAGCGGACATTCAGTATTTTTTTTGACTTTCCATCTATTAAATCTTCTGCCCTTGTTGTTGGATAGTAAAACTTTTTTTTGGTTTATCCAATAAATACCTTATACAGCCAACTTCCTGTTTCTTGTCTGGTCATAAGCCTAGGCTTATGACATCATGCATAACTCTTTCTTTCACTCTAGAGAGTTTGCCAGGAAGGGAGATGAGTCATAAAAAGGGCCAATGAGAGCTGCAGGGTTGCAGAGCTGAAGGTGTGCCTCTGTGTGTCTGTGTAAATCCAGGAAGTGAACAGGCAGCAGCTTCAGCTGCCCACAGTTAACATGGTTGCAGCCTGAAAATAGTTATTTGGCAAGTACAGAATCACAATATATATAAAATAATATGCAAAGTGGTTGACGGGAAAGCTTCAGAAAGGCAAAAATTGTATTACAAATTATGTGAGCAGATTGCAGTTCCTCTTTAACTCCACAGGTTGGCTGTTACAGGAAGAAGAAATGAATAGATCCATTGGCAAGATCAACAGGTAATAACACCTACAGGAGGGATGCACAAAAACTGCTATTTACAGAAGGCATTGTATATGTGATTTTTTTTTATTTGCCTATGATTACATAGTACAAGTTAATAAAGTATTATTATATTTAAAATGTATATAAATTAAATTTTTTTTTTTTTAGTTTTGGATGAAGTAGTGATGAGTTTAATCCTGTGTCTTTTTTTTGCTGTCTATATACAGCTAGGGAGACCTCCCTTTACTTCCTGCCCTGGACACACAATGGGAAATGAGAGAAAACCTCTCCAAAATGAGTGAAATCCCCTCATAGCCAGTTTCCACAACTGTAAATATTTGATTGGACTTTCTCCTTCTTCCCTAGTGGCAATGATCATCATTAGTGATGGGCTCAGGGGTGTTTGAAACCCCACGTTCCCAATCCCGCTAGGAAGCCAACACTGCACAGCGCTAATCACAGATAGTGAGACATTTCCCATGCTGTGCAGCTGCGGACCGGAGAATGTCTCACTGCCTGTGATTAGCGCTGAGATTCCAACCGTGTATTTCCTGCCTAACCCATGAAAATCTTAAACATTGCAGCTAAGACCAAACATTCTATGGAATCCCTAAACATCAAGTGACATACATAGTCTTAAAGAGATTGTAAAGATTATTATTTTTATTTTTTTCACAAACATGGTATACTTACTTCCTCTGTGCAAGGGTTTTGCACAGAGCGGCCCCTAACCTTTTCTTCTGGGGTCCCCCAACAATGCTTCTGGCTTCTTCCCATATCAAGTGCCCCCTTGGAGACGCGCTTTCCATTGACACAGAGAGCAGGGAAAGATCGGGCTCAGGTAAGTAAAAGGGGGGCTGCTGCACTACAGAAGGTTTTTCACCTTATTGCATAGAATGCATTAAAGTGGAGTTTCACCCATAAATATAACATTACATCAGTAGTTTTAAAAAAATGTCATTAGTCCTTTACGAATTTTTTTTTTTTTTTTTAGATGCCTTCAAAGTGTTGTTGCTAGGCAGAATAGTTAATCTTCCCACTTCCTGCACCTAGGTGCTTAATGCTTCCTAACCTACACCACACAGACTCCTGGGAATGTAGTGGGTGTAACTTTCCAGCAGTCTGTGCACTCCCCAGTCTCAAAGAATCATGTGACTTGGACAGCACAGGTGCTGAAACCTGATCTGACACTGCTTGTGCAGCACTGAGCATGTGCAAGGCTGAAATCCAGGAAGTCATACAGTCTGGCTTCATGATGCCCACACTTAAGATGGCCCCAGTCAATTTCTATTTTATAAAGTGTCTAAATGCTGTAACAACCTAACAAAACAGACTAACTTTACTAGAATACATTAAGCTTGTGTATTACAGGGGTATTTATATTTAAAAAGTGAAATTGTGGCCGGAACTCCGCTTTAAGGTGAAAAACCTTGAGGGTTTACAACCCCTTTAAGGCCATACACACAGGCTGAATATCAGGCATCATTGGCCAGTCCAATAGAAACTGGCCAACATTCGACCTGTATGTCTGGAAGCCAGTCTGAAAAAAGCGGCCATTCTACTGGCTTCTGTTGAAGGAGCATGATGGAAAAATATCTGCTGACTGACACCGATCAGCGCTCTTAGCCAGTGGCCGAGAGCGCTGACCAGTATGTTCAGCGGGGGTGCAGTCTCCATTTCAGAACACAGCAGCTCAGCGGGCGAGATTGCTGTACTTACATCAGATTGTTAGTATAGTGGCTCCTCCTGAGCTTGGAATCGGTTTTAATCAGCTCTCAGATATGACATCACTTCTGGTTTACCTGGATGTCAACTATGCCATTTTTTTTAAATTGACAGTATCTAATCTGGGTATTTTGAAGGCAAGGGTAGGAATTTGGGGTCTTATATCTCTTCATAAAGCGTACCTGTCACATGCCTACTGTCATCACAAGGATGTTTACATTCCTTGTAACAGCAATAAAAGTGATCAAAACAAAATTTAAAGCAAAAGTTTAAAAATAAAATATAAACATTAATAATAATAAAAAAAAATAAGGTGAATACGGGCATCGGTTCCACATGCATGCAAACAGCGCTTGTCCCACACATGTGAGGTATCACCATGATCATAGGCAGTAATTCTAGCACCAGACCTCCTCTGTAAATCTAAAGTGTTAACCTGTAAAAACTTTTTAAAAATAGGTACATGGTACAGTAGGCACATATCAGGAATATGAAGTGCTTGGGCAGAGCTTTTTTTCCTCATAAAATAGGTTCAGGAACTCAACCACGACCCCATTTAGATTTCACAAACAGTAGAAAGGTCTTAAAAGGGCATTAAATACCAGGATTGCATTACATACAGAGTGCAGAGTTCAGGTGGTTACACACAGAGTGCAGAGCTGTCACTTGAAAAACACAGAAACCAAACTTCTGTGTTTACAAGTGATTGTGGTGAGCTGGCACCAAAGGGTCTGAGCCAGATGTGGTGGAACTGAGTTCCCCCTGAAAAAAAGCCATGTGCTTGGGTAACAAATGCTTTAACTTCCGACTACAAAGACTTGTCTAGTCTAAGTATTGGAAGTTGATACTTGGACACAAACAAGTTAGGGTCTTTCAAATAAATTAGCAGCTGCTCAATCAGAGGAATATACTGTAAGCTAGATGGACTTCCACTGTGTTAAGGGTCCTTCAGTTGTCCAGCAAAGTAATATAGGCAAAAAATGGACAAAGCCATACCTGCCTCTTCTTTATGACCAGATAAATAAGGAGAATGATGAATTCCTTGAAAAGGAATTTAGGAACTACGTCTGCCCATGTTGGATAGAACATAAAACACTTGGGAAGAAGTATAATTTTAATAACATTGATTTTGCCATCTACTGAAAGAGGTAGTTTAACCCAAGAAAAAAGGACAGGAAACTCCTGTTGGTTACATCTCTGGTGAATATCACAAGTTTCAGATAACCCCCTATTACCTTGTCTCCAAAAGCTCCTGGCTGGCCCAATCCTCCTGGATTTCCGGGAGGTCCCTAAAATATTAAATAAATGGTGGTCACAAGTGGTGTAAACTATATCTTATACTCAAAAACAAATCACAAACTTACTTACATCACCACCGTTGGGACCCATGGGACCTCTAGGACCTGTTGTACCTGGCGGGCCCTGCAATGAAATGTATTTGTTAAACTTAGTTTAATCATAATTTTCTAATTGAATATATCACATATAAAGGACCACACACCATTGCCCCAACATGTCCACTTTCTCCTTTCTCCCCTGGAGGTCCAGGCATACCCTAAAATGAGAAACAGCAATGTTATTTTTAAGGTTATATATATTGGGTCACAGAAATACTATTCAAATAATCATATAATAATGCTATATAAAACACAGATCTGAACATGGCTTCTGTCTTTCGTTCCTCTAGAACACAATCTCACGTCGGAGTCATCATAAAGCAATAAGCAGCTTCCTAGTAGTTACATAAGTGGATTGAAATAAATATGTTACTGCAGTGTTAAAGGAGAAGTAAGGAAATCACCAATAACCTAGAGCTCTTTAAGGTCTACCGTGGAATCAAAAAAGACATTTCAGCTTAAATTGTAGCAATATTTTAAACGTATAATAAAAGTTATATTGAAAATGCACATCTCTTTAATTGCACGTGAAACTGCCTTGTTAAAGAAAGTGAAAAACTGGAATTCATAATTGTTTGACACACCTGGAGTCCCCTGGGACCTGATACACCAGTAAAGCCTCGAATTCCCTCATCTCCCTTTTGTCCTTGCATTCCTGGCTGACCTCTGCGACCGGGATCTCCATCTTGGCCCTGTGGAGGAAAAAAATAATGTCATCACCAATGAATGAATATTTATAATAAATACATTTTGTGGATTTGATGTTCTCTTTAAAATCTAAATGTCAAAACTACCTTCTGATGATATATTGTATATATTTTCATCCAGTTTCAAATGTATAAAAATCATATCTGTGTTTTGCTGTGGTGGAGTGAACTTGGCCCAATGCATTCTGCTATGGTACAGAAAAATGTCAAACAGATAGGACAACCAGCTGTCGACAGAGGTCCTAGTAGGATAGTCAGGTGTAAAGTGATAGAAGCACTCCAACCAGTCAGGCCTCGTACACACGATAGGTTAACCAGAGGACAACGGTCTGATGGACCATTTTCATCGGTCAAAACCGATCGTATGTGGGCCCCATAGGTTATTTAACCATAGGTTAAAAAAAAGCCAACTTGCTTTGAATTTAACCTATGGATTCCTAACCGATAGGTCAAAACCGATCGTTAGTAGGCACGACCATCGGTTAAAAATCCACGCATGCTCAGAATCAAGTCGATGCATGCTTGGAAGCATTGAACTTCATTTTTTTCAGCACGTCGTTGTATTTTACGTCACCGCATTCTGACACGATCGGTTATTTAACTGATGGTGTGTAGGCGTGACGGACCATCAGTCAGCTTCATGGGTTAACCTATGACAACGGTTCTTCAGACCGTTCTCATCGGATGGACTGATCGTGTGTACGAGGCTTTACAGATCCCTATGTGTATGAAGTCACCTAGAGACTTCATAGGTACTAAGGGGAGCATGCAGTCTGTGAAATTTTTAAATGGCAGCACAACGATGCAGTTTAAGAACCATGGGTAGTTCAGAGAGAGGTATTAATATCTCTACGTAATTACAAGGAACTACGGCCAAAATAAACTAAATGTTAGTACCTGTTGATCCTACCAGTAGATCCTTTATTTTCACAATT